>NC_056748.1:541504373-541509373 GCF_019279795.1 Protopterus annectens | reverse complement strand
CCAGCTGAATGCCTCAAGAAGTAGCCAGTTGTAAAGTCCTGGAAACAAACCTTGCAGAAATATTACTGCATTGTCATTGCATCAGAATTATATAATGATGTTACTGCAGATAAATTAACATTGGGAACTAGGGACTTTCATGGTTACCTAGGAACCAATAAGAGATGCTGTGCTTGGAGAAGCTATGTTACTCAATGTACATATTCTAAAGGCATTAACTATCCATAAATATTTAACCTGAAACCTCCATTCCAAAGTAAATGGGTTTGAGAGAGCTGTGTGTGACCACAGATTCATCTTATTCAACATGCTTCTGGACACTTGCTCTGTTGGAACTATACACAAAGTTTGCTAACTGTATTTCAGTTTGACACTAAAAGCTTCTGTGAGACTGCTTGAGAAGATGCCATTCAAAATACTGACCAGAAAAAGGGGCAGCATTGTATTTTATACAGAAGGAAATACCTTAAATTTGCAAGAGATTATATCAAAGAAGTGCAATTCGGCATTCAGCATACAATGTCAAAACATGAAATAAGATACTGAATTAAAGTTGTAGTGCACTTTTGTTGAAGTATCCTTTTGTAGTTTTGAAAGATTCTATTTGGGATAAGTCAGAATTATTGTTCATAACTTATATATGCAGTAAGTGTTGCAATGACGAGGCTGCTAGGTGTATGTGTTACAATGACACTGCCAGATGGTATTGGGGTTACAGTGACACTGCTGTATGTGGAGTGTGCTGCCATGACATGGCAATATGATAAATCCCTTATGCTGATACAGCTGTAAAATGCATGCATTACCTTGTTACTTTCACATTGTATGTGTTACCGCAACTTGATCTCAGGCACTATGTAAGACTAGGACATGACTACACAGGGTATGAGTTTGTGGGTTGGTATGTTTACTGTCATGACATTGCTGCAAGATATTGTACTCTGACATGACATGATATGACTGCATGAGGAGTGCATAACCATAATATGTGTTATTTTGATACAACTGTGATATATACAGCTACTGGACAAGTGAGTAGACCTTTTTGTTTTTTCTGCAATCCCCTTTGTATGTGCTAGGTGTATGTCTTAATAGCATCACTGCAGTAAGGCCTCCCCTAAGCCCCTTCCAATTGTTTAAACCCTCCAAATGGAGGTTATCAGTAGTCCACCTCACTAGCAATGATGCATCTCCCATCAGAGATTAACCTGAATGGATGTTGAAACAAATGAAGTTTCATAAGGCTCTGTTGTCTTAACAGTAGGAAATATGAACCTACTTGGACTGTGTACACATACGGTTTGCAACAAATACTAACAGTCATCTTAGTTATATATTAAATCTGGCATAAAGAAACACCAAAAATAAAATGGTTACTTAGAAAAAAAAAAAAAAAAAAAAATATATATATATATATATATATATATATATATATACCTATATATATATATATATATATATATATATATATATATATATATATATATATATACCTATATATATATACATATATATATATATATATATATATATATATATATATATATATATGGGCAAATGGCTATATATGTACACAATAGTGATAAATGAAGCAGGAAATGCATTGATAATAAAGCTTTGTCTAAATAAAATTGTTGACACTATACAATAGATACTGTTACACTGAAAACAGATGTTGGTTGAAGGACATTAAATAATACAGTGAGATAAAATATAAGAGATATAACAATATTGCATTTAAAGTTGGTTACACTATTTTATTTAACTACGGACGGTAATTTCATATAACAGTATCTGTAATAGTATTTAATTATTATACGTTCAATAGCTGAAGTTTGATACCACACAGGCAATAGGAATTTGATGTTTTTAGTTATATTTGTTGTTGGGAAAGCTGAAGGAAGATATTGAATAGGGATAAGTGGGGTCATTTGATTTGATAACCTATTCAAGGATGGGATTTTCTCTCCCATGAAGGGAATAATTGTTTATATTTTGAAAACCACTTTTTACACAGACAGTTTTATTTGTACCTTTTAAATGAATGTCTATGCAATGCATTTATAACATATATGAAATGAATGGTAAAAGGTTTTAGCACGCATACAAGGTTATGTACAAACACAAAAACAGGACAATGGTTAAATACAAAGGTATAGTTAGTCCAACTGTAAAATGCATTTCTATCAATGTTAATGGCTTAAAAACAGCTGTAAAAGAGGAAGCTTACAAAGATATCTTAAACTATGTGAAGCGTCAAGTGATATTTTTGCAAGAAACACATCTTATACAACAAGACATTAATAAGATTAATATGCATAATTACACATTACTAGCAAGTTCAGAATATAATAAAAAGCAAAGTGGTGTAGCAATATTATGGAGAAAGACTACCTTGATGCCCAATATCATAAATACAGTCAATGAGAAATGTTTTAGTGTCAATATTAATAAATGGTTTGGCTTATACCCTAATAAACAACTACTGGATACCAGGATTGGGTGTCAGGGCAGCCAAACAACATTTAGAGAACATAATACAACATTCCAAAATTAATACAATAATTGCAGGAGATTTTAATTGTATAATGAAAGAAGATGACACAAATGCAAAAACACATGCAAGAAATCTCCACTGTCAAAATTACTTACAGAGTTTATTGACTCATATAACTTAATGGACATTAACACATATGCTGAACAAGATTTTATTTCATTTTATTTATTTATTTTTTTATTGACATTTGTTAACCGGGTTAGTCCAGCTGGGTTTTTGGCCCATTTTCAGTGGAGACCCAAGGAGAAAAGTTCCATGTACAGACAGTTTACAAACTAAAATAAAATAAACATTTACAGTAACAAAGGAATAAGAAATTGAGTTATACAGTGTCGTAAAGATACAAAGCCAAGTATGTGCACACATTGTGGTTTAAATTGATATTCACACATTACTCACATAGACATACCACCATTTCCAGAATAGATAAGAGTGTATAAAATAAAAGATCATACCACAAAAATAAGCAAAGTCAAAACAATCACCTGCCCCTTCTCAGACCATAATACAATGACATTTGGTTTTTCAATACATTTTAAGTTTAAGAGAAAATTTACAATCATAAGGATTCCAGCCTATATATCAAACCTTAAAGAGTTTAAGCAATATTATACTGCAGAGATGCAAACATTTCTAGATTTAAAACTCACAGACAAGGTAGCAGACATATATATATATATATATATATATATATATATATATATATATATATATATATATATATATATATATATATATATGTATATGTATGTATATATATATATATATATATATATATATATATATATATATAAATATATATATATAAAATGCAATGAAAGCATATTTATATGGGAAGGTAAGGTGGTTGTCTGGTATAAAAGCAAACAAAAGCACTGCAATAAAGAACTGGCAGAACTACAAACTAAAATACAGAAAATAAAAGTAGATATTCATAAAGGCAACTTAGCTTCAGAAAAAGAATTAGAAGACCTCAACAGAAATACTTAGAGATATTGAACCATAAAACAATGATTAATCTGGAGAAGGTAAAACTATGCGCTTACTCTATGAATCAAAAAAATCAAAGGAGAATAGCTAACAGGATGAAAATAATGATAAAGGCAAATCAGATAAAAGAAATATACAATATAGAAAAAAAAGAAAAGTATCATACTTAGAAGGTATTGTAGAAGCCTTTAGAGTGTATTTTAATAAACCCAATAGTCAAGAAAATAAAGTAGAATCAAGTGAAGCACTTAAAAAATTCCTTAAGGAAAATATAAGACTAAGACTATCAGATGAACACAGAAAATAATAGATAAAGATATAACTATGACAGAAATTAAAGCACAGACCAAGAAACTAAAATTAAATAAAGCCCCAGGTAATGATAATATGACATCAGAGATGTTTAAACTACTCTCTAATAATGCATTAAATCTATTACTAAGTGTGTTCACATCAGTTAAAGAAGGGAATAAATGCCCTTTTTTCTTGGAAATACACTCAAGTATCACCAATTTTAAAACAAGATAAAAAAACCTGATGAGTATACCTCATATAGACGCATAAGTTTATTAAATATATATTATAAAATATGACTGTTCATGCAAAGAGAATAAAACTAATATTGCCATTATTAACAGAGAATGATCAAACAGGTTTCATTAAAAACAGAACTACATATGAGAATACAAAGAAAATTTTAGTTCTTATTGCTTTCATAAACAAAACAAAAATTAAAATGAATGTCATTTGGTTAGATATTAACTGTGCATTTGATTGCATGAATTGGGATTACCTTTGGCTTGTACTGGTGGAGTATGAATTTTCGAAAAATTTTACCTCACTAATAAGGTCTCTTTATGATAAATCTTCGGTGTACATAAAAATAGGATCCTGTTTGTCAGAGCCTATTACCATTACAAAAGGTACAAAGCAGGGTTGTCCACTTTCTCCTTTGTTTTTCACATTGGTGATAGAACCATTAGCAAATTTCATACGTGCAAACCCAAACATCCAACAAATTCAACTAGATACTGACCTCGAGTTAAATATTCAACTATTTGCAGACAAGATAATAACACACTAAAAGAACTATAGAAAGCAACAAAACAGTTTAAGATTTCTGGACTATCATTTAATGAAAATAAAACCAATTTACTAATAAATATGAACAAAGAAGCATTAAATAAAAAATACAAATATCTCTCTAGAAATACTATAATCAAATACTTATGAGTTAAAATTGCAAATGACATAGATGCAACAGTGCAACTAAACTATAAAGAGATTTTGGATAATATTAAAGAGCTCATACAAAAATAGAATAAGCTATTTTTTACCATGGAGGAAAGACTATATATAATTAAAATGATTATATTCCTACAAATTCTGTATTTTATACAAGCTTGCTTGTTACCTCCACCTAAATCATTACAATTGGGTTACAAATTTTTGG
>NC_056748.1:541373660-541460107 GCF_019279795.1 Protopterus annectens | reverse complement strand
GCTACTGCGCCGGCTATTCCATGCACCGCCGGCGCAGGCCTTACGCCGGCCTTGCGCCGAGCTTCATGAATCCCGGGGATGGTCTTTTTTCATATTTCCAATAGCATATGCACAAAATAATATTATAATTCAGGACTCAGTAGCAGTTAAAACACTTAGTAAAAATTGTCTAATTTACTGTCATTAGTTGATAAACACTAATAAAGTACTAATGACAGAGCAAATTATTAGTGAGTTCAACCTTGGAAATAACATTTTGTTAACACTGCAGGGATTAAGACAAACTGTTTTAAATCAACAGGGAATAATGCAGAAGTCTGTTGGGGAAAGGTTTCCTAAATTCATAGAGCAGCTAATAACACTGATGGAATTTCCCACAAATGGGAAAGGAATTTTATCACTGTTGTACAAATTAGTTAATGAAACAAGAGATCATAATAAACAAAATATATGGAAATACTATGAAACAATTAATGGTAAAATGCCAGATGATAAAGATAAAAAACTAATTCTTACATCTCCAAAACTAGCATCTTTATCACTATATTGGCAAATTTTCACATGGCAATTTATACATAGAACATACTTAACACCACACAAATTAGAACTAGTATATAATAAAGAAAATAGATGTTGGAGGTGTAAATCACAATCAATGGCCAATTGGCAATACATGTTGTATGAATGCCATTTACTTAAACAATAATGGGAAAGTTTTAACTACTTGTTACAGGCTCTGTTCACTAATAATTTACAACTTAGAAAATCTCTAGTTTTGTTGTATACACCTGTGCCATCTTGTGTTCCTAGGCAAACAAAATGTAATTTTGTGGACTATCCTTGCTATTGCAAGGAAAATATTACACAGAACTGGAAAGCTGTAACTCCTCCCAACTTTAAACATTTCAAGAACATGGTTATATCAGTCTCGCAGTTGGAATTGAAAACAATCAAGGAAAGAACAGCATGACCTACTTCCTTAAGCATTGCCTGGCAGAAAATAAATCAATTGCTGGAAACAGAAGACTGTAATAAATTATAATCTTATTCAAAGATACATTCAAGAAAACATTTTTTTTCAAGTATAGACATCCTATGTATGTTTGTTTTTGGAATTTTCTCGACTTTAATTTTTGACTATGTAAACATTTTTTGATAGACATGCTGTATATATGTTTATGTTTCTGCAAATCAATAAAAATTTATTCAGTAAAAAAAAGTGGGAAAAAGACTGGCTTGTAAAGCACTTTTTTGGTGTTAGAAAGGTGCTTAACAAGCTTTTATTAAGCACCTGTAAGTGCCGTCAAGCTGGAGTCTTGTGCTAGAACATAACAACATCCAGTGCTGGCTACCACAATGCAGAACAGAAATTAAAAGAGCTTTAAAAGCTGTTAGACACTTCACTCTGCCACACTTTTAAACAAGGAGTGTGTCAAAGTAAAATATATAACAGCTTTCAAAGTGGTTAGTGCCCAAGAAGGACATTACTTTTGCCCACTCTCTTTGTGGCAGTTCTAAATATTTTACGGCTTTCAAAGCTATAAAATATTTAGCAACTCCTATGCTATTTTCTGCTAGTACATAGAACAGATGAAGTTCCATGCCGTACAAAGAATTATGATCAGCCCTCTTTGATCAGAAGTTCTATTTTCTGATGTTAAGATACAACAAAATCTGGAAGAGTTAGGATTTTTGCTTGTAAATGTTTGCATAGATATTTTTATACCCAAAGTAGACTCCAGAGAATGCTTCCTCAGGTAGATAACAAATGTTGGAGGTGTGACAGGGAAGAAGGATATAATTGGGAACATATTTTCTGGGAGCGCAGTGAGTTGGCAGACTTTAAGGATTCCCTGCGGGATGCACTATTGGAGATGTTGAGTGGGCAGATTGGTGTGATGAGGAAGATGATTTTTCTGAGCTATGAGACAGAACTGGAATTGCCTAGACATGGTAAGGCCTTGCTGTCTCTAATTATGATGGCTGCCAAAAAAGCAATTACTAGAAAATGGAAATCAAAATCTAAACCAACTATATTAGAAGTAGTGAATATAGTAACAGAGATAAAATAACTGCTATTGAGACCTTTAGAAAAAGGTAGGAGCAAACTGCATTAGAAAAAAAATGGGAATTGTGGGAACAATACATATAAGGTAGGAATTTAAAAGAAGGGAGGGCATAAATGAGCTATGTAATGCTTGACTGAAAATGATTGGGTGGATTATAAGTGATGCTTGCAACTGGGAGTGTGTCAATATGGTTTGTGATGTAAAATTCTTGCAACTAGGATTGTGTCGGTGTGGTTTGTTTTTGGTTAATGTATGATTTCTTATGTCTTAAGTGATGGTTGGGACAGGAGTTGAATAATTTATGTAATGTTGCTTATGTTAATATGATACATAGTAATGTATGTGAAGCATAATGTTTGTTAATTTTGACTTAATACAGTTTGATTACTTTTATAAAATGTAAATGTGTCTATGTCACAAGTGTTAATCAATAAAAGTGTTTAGAAGAAAAAAAGAGATAGACAGGCCTGGAAGCCACCACTACCACCAAAAGAGATAAGCTTGCTTGCTTGGTTAGGTCCTACTCTCTTCTGTGTGTGCTGGTGTCATTAATTGTAGGCTAAGTGGACAGTGAAGCATGGTTTATGTGAAAATACCTGCACCAGGCTCCATAATGGCCACTCCTCTTGGTCTGTCCCCAAACCCAAATTGGTGACTGTTTTAAGCACTGGTACCCCCTGGGTGAATAAAAAAAAGGTCTGCAACCACATTGGTACCCCCTGGGTGAATAAAAAAGGTCTGCAACCCTTAAGCTTGCAAACCACATCCTTCCCCACTGGGAACCAGCAGAGCTTTATCATTGCTTTTCCTCCCTATTCAAGTGTCATCACATGCTCGAGCTGCTAATCAAAGTGGGCCATATGGGTTATAGCCAGATCTGAGGTGGTAACAAATGAGTAGGCTTAGTGATGTCACAATGTATATGTGTTACCTTGACTTACATGTAAGGTATTTGTGTTACCTTGATGTAGGTCCAGCTGTATAAAGGAGTGTGACTTTACTGCTCCCTCTGGAAGTTTATTTAGCAGGATGGCACACTACTGCATCCTGAGCCCCAACACAAGGAGACTAACATATTGAACATTATCTTCCTAAATCAGATTCATTCTTATAAGCAGACACATTGACAACAAGTTGCAATAACCACAAAAAACACATCATTAATTGCTTAGTTCATTGAACCCCACATGTTTGGAGAAAAAGTCTGAAATGCTTACTGAAATCAAATTATACATAAGGAAGCTAAATGTTCAATTATTTTTTCAAGGTGACATTATGGAAACATGTTTTGATAAGGAATTTAAGAAAAAGAGCACATTTAATCCCACGCTCCACCCTATGTTGCAACATTGTGACACATTTGTTCGAAAGAAATTTTTCAAGAACATTCTAAACACAAAAATAGATTTTATAATATTTCCAAAGAAGAGGCGATACTACTAAAAAACTTGAGACATCTGATACTATTCGTTCTATGAAACCAGATAAAGGGGGTGGGGTGGTGTTGGTAGATCAGATTGATTATGTGAATGACCTTACACTTTTGTTGCCGGACACTAATAAATATACTATTGTGTCACTGAATGAGATACATGTAGCACATAGGAGGTTACAGTTATTTTTAGAGGACAATTTATATCAAGGGGTGATTAACGAAGAATTGTACAATTTTTGCAGTATGAATACCCTACCATCCCGACAGTGTTGGGTATCCCTAAGGTCCACAAAGATGTTCATCACCCACCATATAGATTAATAGTAGCCGGGCACAACAGCTCAACCTATGCTATGGGGGTATTTGTGGACCGTTTGGTAAAGAAAATCCTTCCTTCTTTCAGCCAGATGATTGTAGATTCCTGGGAATTTTTGACTAGAATTAAGGATGAATATTTTGAATTGACAAAAGTTTTTTCTACAATGGATGTGGTGGACCTATTTGGTTCAATTCCTCATGAGGTTAGCCTAGAATTGTTTAATGAAGCATTAGTGCAACATTCTAATTTGAGTAATACTATGATCAATTTTGTGACAGAATTGATGTAACAAATATTGATGAATAACTTTAGATTTTTTGAGAATGAATATTACAAACAAGTGCAAGGAGTTGCTATGGGGGCTAGTTGTGCCCCCATTTATGCAAATTTAGTGATGGCAATGTGGGAACATAGATATGTTCTCATTTCTGAATTCTCAAAACAATGGGTTATATACGTCCGATATTTGGACGATATTTTTATTGCTTGGAAAAGAGATGGACAATATGTGAATCAGTTCGTGGATTACATGAACAGTATATGTCCTTATTTCAAATTTACTCATGTATTTGACAATGTGGTTATTGATTATTTAGATATAACCATTAATAGAGATCTCCAGCTCAACAGATTTGCTTCCAAGGTATTCCGTAAACCTACTTATTCAAACTGTTTTCTGAGGTTTAATAGTCAACATCCTTATCATATTAAAAGGAACCTTGTTAGAGGGCAGATGATAAGGGGAGAAAGAATGTGGTCTACCTTGAACTATTTCAAAATGGAATTGGGAAATCTAGTTGAGCTGTTTAAGGCATGGGGGTACACAGATTCACTAACCCATGAATTGGGTTTGGAGATACTTGAAGGATGGGGTACTAAGTTTATCCCCCTATTGGGTACTTCGGATAACCATTTTTGGACACATACTGGGAACAGACATGAGAATTTTTTTCAGGACAGTACTATTCCAAAGAATATTAGGCAGTCTATGGTGACACAATTTGGCCCATTTGGTTTAAAAGTTAGGAAAATTTTAGAGAAAAACTGGATAATTCTGGGTATTAATAATGAACTTTTGGAGAAGTTAGGGCCTCATCCAACATTCACCCATAAGATGGGTAACAACATCAAACACCTCTTGGAATATCCCTTAAAAAAGGTGTCGGATAAAAGTACGAGATCATGTGGGATGTGTGCACAATGTGTCTACATACTGAGAGACCAGGTAGTAAGGGTAGGTGAACCTTTAAAAGAGATTAGATTAGCAGCGGGTAATTGTGGAAGCAAAGGGTTGGTATACATTGGCATATGTGAAGGGTGTAATGGATTTTACATCGGGAAAACTGAGAGGGTTCTTAGAAGAAGGATATATGAACATCTGTACACCATAAGAACTGCCAATGTTAACAACGCCCTGTACAAACACATATTAATTTGCCCCTCATTTACTGTTTTTAGATTTGGGATTTTAGAAATAGTGGAGAAAAAAGCCAGAGGGGGTAATTGGCACAATAAAATAGAGGAATGTGAACTGCAATGGCAACTGCATTTAAATGCATGTGAATTACCTGGGATTAATGAACTAGCTTCTATAAAGCCCATTTTAGTTGCCAGAGTGGAGATCATATGAGACAAGATCACATTCTTCATAATTTTGTAAGAATGTTGCTTGAAATGTATTTTAGTGTAATTTCACTTTAAAAATTAATTATTTGGCTAATTACAAAGGGTATATAAAGGTGCTTAATGAGTAAGACTATATATTTGATAAAGTCTGCATGTTGGCAGACGAAAGCGCTTATACTTGGAGTCTACTTTGTTCATAAAGACTGTTCGTTTTTATCAAGTGGATCTGAAACAATTTTTTGGAGGGTATATTGCTCCACACAGTGGATTTTTGTTTTTGGAATGTATATGTGTTACCTTGACTTACCTGTAAGGTGTTTGTGTTACCTTGATATAGGTCCAGCTGTATAAAGGATTGTGACCTTACTGCTCTCTGTGGAAGTTTATTTAGCAGGATGGCACATATCCTGAGCTCCGACACAAGGAGACTAACATATTAAACATTATCTTCCTAAATCAGATTCATTCTCATAAGCAGACACATTGACAACAAGTTGCAATAACCACAAAAACACATCATGAATGGCTTAGTTCATTGAACACCACATGTTTGGAGAAAAAGTCTGAAATGCCATACATTTTATATAATATTTGCAAGACTGCAGCAGCTTGTAGGTTCATAGGATCAGTTGTCAAGCTTACAATGTAGTGACTATCAAGAAGCTTAATTGCTGTAACCTAAAGCTGATGTTTTTTGTCTCATGTATGTATTCATCAAGATTTGTGTGTTTTTTTGTAATAAATTCTATTTCTTTCTTGACACCTACTATTCATCAGCCCACTGATGACTGAATGTCATACTCATTTATCAGCAAGATGAAACCAAATCATCCCATTTGCTCCCTGTAGGCTGACAGCTGATTGTGGAATGCAGTCATTCAGTTAGCCATCAGGATGTTTTCCGTACTAAGCCCCAGTTCTCTGTGGCAACTAACAGCTGCAACCTGCAATGCCAGCAACTATGCCCTAGCTATAGCATGTACTACTTTATACACGTCTCTATCATGCCCTGTTTACTAGTGCACTGACCTATAAGGTAATGCACAAAATCTCCACAAGGTATCAGCACAGCAGAAGAACATGCTGCCTCACTCCTACCAGTATAGAAGAAATGACACCCGCTGCTCACTCCAACCATTATATGTTAAAATTAGTTTTGAAATAAGTTGACATGGAATTTTTCCTGATTGTAAGAGGAAGAAAATTCCATAATCTTGTCAGCTGTAGTGCAATGAACCTGTCATATTTTTGTATTATTGACATATTTTAAGTATGAGGTTACCCAAACTTGTGCAGTGTCCTCAGATAATATTAAGGGGGTATGTAATGAGTATGAGCAATTTCCTTCTCTTGACAACATTTCAGGCATTGCCAAAATTAGGACACCAAAAGCTGTATCTGCCAAATTTCACAAAATGACATTAAGCAAAGCTTCAGGAAACCATGCTGTGTGTATGCAAAACAGCTTGCTAGCTTTTCTTACACGTTGTAATGGTTATTCCTGTGAGCTCTGCCTCTAGCAATCTGAGTTCAAATCTCAGAGAGACCTAGCCACTTTCCACCAGAAAGTCAGCAGAAAAGTTTGTAGCTCTGACCTGGTAATGAGCTGCTTGCTGTGCCAAAGATGAAGGGCTAGAATCTTTCTACATTAATTTACATACTGTGTGACCTTGAACAAGTCACTTTACAAGACAGAGTGTTGAAGCAATTGGGAATTAGGATTATGCTACTGAATGGTCTCCTGGAACGGTCCATATTATACGAATGAAAGTTCATATAATCAAACGCTGTAAACAGGGAAAATTCCATTTTTTGAGCCCTTTATTGTGGGGGTCTGTGCCCCCCCACACCCCCGCTAATTATATATACAAACTCTGAGATCTCACTACAGCGAGGAAAGGGAAAATTTCCCGATCTTCACTGTACTGCAATCTCACAAAAAATGCATTGATGAATGGCATTTTCGCGTATACAGTTGTTCGATATTTTGGACTTCCGTTCTTCTAATTGGAACCCTCCCGGACTGCATGCCTAGCAACTAACTATGAACAATGCAGACACATCTATTTATGTACACAAACGTGTATACATGCATATATATACATGTACATATAGGCACTCCTTAGCATGTATTCACACACACACACACACACACACACACACACACACACACACACACACACACACACACACACACACACACACACACACACACACACAACACACACACACACTCTAGTAATACATGTAATGTGCTTTATAATCATATTAAATGTGTCTGTCATTATTACAATGAATCATTCACTTTAATATTTCTACCTGACTAGAACTAGTCAGACTTGTTGATCTTTTTCACAGCCTTATCATCACAGTTATTTTCAATAAGATAAACCTCAAACAGACTTTGCACCTAATATTTGCACTGCTGTCTAACCCTTCCATGACCTCATTCACTTCTCTTTCCCCCCTCTGCTTGCTGACTGTTGGCATCTAGGTTTTCAGAAAAAGTATCATCTATCTTCTATAGCAAGTCTGGAAAAGTCATTTCTGTCCTTGATCTTCATGTGTCCAGACCTTACTCTGAGCTTTTTTCTAGTTCCACTTAGAGCTGCTATGAGGCTGTTTTCCTCTCATCTTTCCTGTTAAACCTGTAAGTCCCACTGAGACTTTACAACTTGCACTTGTACATATTCTCATCTTTAACTCTCCCAGCCTGTCCTAGCCCTGCTAAAGTATGTAAAGTCCAGCTTAGCCTCCTATTCGCATTGTTGCCCTCGTTCCCTCCCTATCAAACATCCTGCACTGGATATTAAAGCCTTGCCCTTGAATACTGCACTACATGTTCTACTCAGCAGATGCTTTCCTAGAACTTACTACTCCGTTTCTTTTCCTCCATATTTCTGTCTCTCTCTGTCTAAATATATATATACATATACATACATGTGTGTGCTTTTCTTTCTGTATTTCTTTCTCACTCATTCTTTTGCTCTAGCCCATCTACCCTTTTTTAAATCAGTTTCAGACTCTTATTACAATGCATTTTTTCTCTTGGGGTCATTGATAATTGCACACATGACTAATTAAAAATAATCCCACATAACATATCAATACATCTTTCTGTGCATGGATTTTGAAATGATGGGCAGAATGACTATAGAGGAAAATGTCTCACAAAAAAGGGAGAAGGATATGAAAGCAATGGATCTGCAGCATAATCTGTGACATTTTAAGGTTAGTATTGCATTACAGGATATGCACAATAGTATAATTAGAGGTCCAAAGAAGAGAATCTGTTGACTTGAACAGCAATCGATTTTACAGAGTCAGCCACTGGGAATGAAGTAAGCAGATCCTAAGTATCTCCTGTACAGTACTTGAATTATATACTCAAACATGATATTAATTGCATACATTACGGATGCCACAAATTGGTAATGCATAAAATAAAACTGCACAAAACTTCACAGAATAATTTATTTCAATTACTCATTTAAACTGGATACAACAAAAAGTATATGAATATATTAAATAATCAAAAAACAAAAAATTCTAAGCTTGTTTCCTGCCTTGCCTGTGACTACTCTAGTCCAGATACTGATTTGCTGTATCCAGGACTGTTTGTAAGCTTCTGAGCCCCCCAAGCCTTTCTGTGTTGGAGAGACGCATTCTAGTTTATTAGTGGGAACAGTAAGCACTAGGTAGCCTATCTACCACAAAATAAGTTGTTTCTGGCCCAGAAATTGTAGTTACTGACTGTTTGGCAGTTTTTCCATCTCTCTCAACTTTTCTGGTTTAAAAGCCCACGTTTTAGCTTGTTTCCCACTTTTCCTGTAACTAGTCTAGTCCAGATACAGATTTGCTGTATCCAAGACTGTTTGTAAGCTTCTGAGCCTCCCAAGTCTTTCTGTGTTAGAAGGAAACCTTCTAGTTTTATCAGTTGTAGTGATAAGCACTAGGTAGCCTATCTACCACAAGAAGAGTGGATCCTAGCCCAGAAATTGTAGTTTATAGGCTGTTTGGGCAGTTTTTCCATCTCTTTTAACTTTCTGATTTCAAAGCCCGCATTTGCACTTGTTTCCCCCTTTCCTGTAATTAGTCTAGTCCAGATACAGCTTTGCTGTATCCAGGACTGTTTGTAAGCATCTGAGCCCCCCCAAGCCTTTCTGTGCTGGAGGGAAACCTTCTAACTTATCAGTGGGAGTGGTAAGCACTAGGTAGCCTATCGACCACAGGAGGAGAGGTTTCTGGCCCAGAAATTGTAGTTTTTGGCTGTTTGGTCAGTTTTTCCATGTCTTTCAACTTTTCTGGTTTAAAAGCCTGCATTTGAGCTTGTTTTCCTGCTTCTCCTGTAACTAGTCTAGTGCAGATACAGATTTTCTGTATCCAGGACTGTTTGTAACCGTCTAAGCCCCCCAAGCCTTTTTGTGCTGGAGGGAAGCCTTCTAGCTTACCAGTGGGAGTGGTAAGCACTAGATAGCCTATCTACCACAACAGGAGTGGTTTCTGGCCTAGAAATTGTAGTTTGTTGGCCGTTTGGGCAGTTTTTCCATCTTTTTCAACTTTCTGGTTTAAAAGCCCACATTTGCACTTTTCCTGCCTTTCCTGTAACTAGTCCAGTCCAGATACAGATTTGTTGTATCCAGGACTAAATGTAAGCTTCTGAGCCCCAAGACTTTCTGTATTGGATGGAAGCCTTTTAGCTTATCAGTGGGAGTGGTAAGCACTAGGTAGCCTATCTACCACAAGAGGAGTGGTTTCTGGCCCATAGACTCAAGTTTATTGGCTGTTTGGGCAGTTTTTCCATCTCTCTCAACTTTCTGCTTTAAAAGACAGACCTTGATGCCTTGCCAGAAATGGCCTGCATCTGTCACCCCTGGACTTCTGGATACTGGCCAAGGCTTTTGCCACACCTATAGTGCCTTTTTTAGGTGGTGTTCCAAAGACCAAATTACCTACAACAGCTACAAACAAATGCAATCTGAATGTCATGCTGTTTAATGCTAGAAGTCTAAATCTCAAAATGTACTCACTCAAAGCATTCCTTAAAATGAAGAACATCGATGTTTGTGCTGTAACAGAAACCTGGTTCAAGGCAGCAAAAACCACCCCTACACTACCAGGCTATAACTCATTCCACACCTTTAATCCCAGAACTTGGACTGAAGCTGTAAAGGTGGTGGTGTTTCCATATTCATAAAGGATGTGCACACCTCCAGACTGGTAGCCCGACATAACACATCAGAGATACTTCAGGTGCAGCTAACATTGGGTAAGACAGCAATTCAGGTTGTAGTCTGCTATATATCCCCAACCACGTCCCAAGACTCACACTCCACATTCCTAAGCACCCTGAAGAATATTAGGGTCCAACCTAATACACTCATACTAGGTGACTTTAACTACCCCTCCATTAACTGGGAAAACTACTCATGTACCACTACACTTGCCCAACGTTTCCTGGAGTTCATTAACTCCAATGCCCTGGACCAACTCATTCTTGCCTCACAAGAGGTAGCAACATCCTTGACCTGATCATTACTAACATGGGCGACTGTTGCTCTACATCAATAATTAATTCCTCCCTGGTTAGATCCGACCACAAACTAATCACTTTGGAACCCCCCCCCCCCCCCGCAAATGTAACCACCATGAAAAACTTCTCCAAAGCTAACTTTTGGCTCCTAAAAACAGAGGTGGCTAACTTCATGGCACCCATACAAATGGAGAATAGTTGCATGACTGCCGAATCATACACCAGTGCACTGTACGAACACATACACAAATGCATGGATCTCGCCATACCCAATAGAGCCAAGATGCTCTCATCAAAAAAAAAGGAAGCCAATCTGGTGGTCCCCTGCCATAAACAAACTCTACAACAGAAGGAGGAAACTGATGCGGAATAAGGTGAAGTCCCAAGACTGGAAAAACTCCCTTATCAGCCTCAACAAAAAGTAGAGATCCTTCATCAAATCCTCTAAAGCTAGCTATGAAAACAGAATTGCAGCAGATAGTAAAGACAACCACAAGGCCTTCTATAGTTATATAAAGAACCTCCATGGCAATACACAGATTTGCTCTTAGCACAATGGTACATCCTATACCGAGCCAACAGATATTGCCAATATAGTGGCCGACAGAATCAGTGCCAACTCTATCTCTCTCTACATTCCCAAAGAACCAATCACAATACCACTAGATTGCCAGACACTCAGTATTACTGCTGCACAGGTTAAAACAGCATTGTCCAAGGCCAAAAATACAGCTTCTATGGGATCTGACAATATCCCTGGCTGTGTTCAGCATGAACTACAGAGTGAACTGGCACCTTACCTGTGTGACCTGTTCAATCACAGCCTCACCTTGGGCTTTGTCCCTACTGAATGGCGCACTGTGACAGTCATCCCTCTCCACAAAGGAAGAGTGACTACAAACCCTGGGAACTATTGCCCCATTAGCCTGATGAGTCTGATATGCAAAGCTATAGAATGCATCATCATGGACCTAATAAACAAGGATATAGGGAATCTCCAAACTCTGGATCCCACACAATTTGGTTTTGTGAAGGGTAGATCATACCCTCTCAACTTGGTCAACTTCTTTGAGTCAGTCAACAGAGCTGTGGATGAAGGCAAGGTGATTCATACAGCCTACCTTGATCTGGCCAAGGCCTTTGATACCATTCCCCACTCAGGACTCATAGAAAAACTCACTAAGCTAGGCATCAACCCCTATATCACTAGGTGGGTTGCAAACTGACTCACAGATAGAACCCACAGTGCGAAGCAGCTGACGCCAAATCAGACTACCAACTAGTCACGAGTGGAGTCCCACAGGGTTCGGTCCTGGGTCCTCTCCTGTTTGGTATCTAGTTCTCTGAAGTCCAGGCCAACAGGAGGGGATTCTGGCTGACAAAGTTCGCAGAGAATTGCAAGTTGGGAGCTATTATTAACTTCCCAAGTGATGCTGACATCCTACAGAATGGCCTCACTGAGGCCAATGACTGGTGTCAGAACCATGGCCTTAAGATCAATGCCAAAAAAATGTGTCATCATCCCCTTTGGGAAAAACTCAGTTCCCACGAATTACCACATTGATGGTAGTCCACTGAACACAGAAGGCGTTATAAGAGATCTGGGAACACAGGTTGACAGCAACCTCTGTTTTGATCACCACATTGCGACTGTGGTCAGAAAGTTCTTGAGTGTGGTATATTTCATTACTAAGGGTTTTGCATCCAGGAAGAAAGAAGTCATTGTCTTCCTCTACTATTCCCTCATTAGGCCAGTCATCGAGTACAATGCCCCATTTGGCATGTATCTCACTAGACACCTGCAACAACTGCAGAGGCAGAAAAGTACCTCACATAGAGGATCCTAGGCCATAAACACTTGCCCTATATGGACAGACTCAAAAAACTCCAACTATTCTCTGTCTCATATCGCCTACTTATAGGCGATCTCTGCTTGACTTACAAATCCATGTCTGACCCAGCTCTGTTAGAAATGCTACATCTAAAGAAATTGCAATCCCTCCGCACCAAACGCACAAGAGACCTCAACCTCATTACCACAATCAACAGAACATACTGGAGGGACAGCTACATAACCCAGAGACTGCCCATGGTATAGAATAGACTTCTCATACATGTTAAGCAGAGCACCTCGCTGACTCTCTTCGAGAGAAATCTTGATGAGTGGATGGGAAATAGAAAATTCAACCCGGGGATAATTCTAGTGGCTCTACTCAACAGAGGCACTGGAACTAAGGTTGGGTGGCATGAAGCCAGGGTAATCCTATGGCTAGGCTTGTAAAGGCCCCAGGGCCATTAGTCTAGTACACACCTATGAACCTCTGAACTACTGTTTCCTAAGAAGAGTAATATTGCTAGGATTAAACACATGCATGAATCAAACTGATTAAGGAGCTGTAAGGCAATATAATGTACTATTGCTCAGAAGAGCTATGTGAAGCATGGATATAATGTAGTAGCACATATCAACAAATCCACATATGATTATTGTAATACTTAAAAGTAATATGTAGAATATGGGACACATAAACAGGTGGTTTTGTAAACTAATTCTGATCATCAGGTAGAAAAAAATTCTTCAAAATAGTATTGCATGCAATGCAGGATTACAATCAATTGTAATCTCTACAGCTGATTCCTGTAAAAGCATCACAAACTCAGAATATCTCTATACTTTAGGAGGAAGGAAAATGTCTTATTTGGTGCAAAGATTGTAGAAAAATGCCACTGGAAGTGAGCCACCTTAATAAGGAACAAGTAGTACTTTCCAGTGTTCAGTCACATAACTATTCATTCTTTGACTACCCACTTCATTTAGTTTAGAGATGGGGAGGGAGGCAAAGAATGTGTCAGCAATAAGCAGAGATTCTAATTCCAGACAGCCTGACAGTCTATTGCAAGATTCACACAGAGCCTCACACAGCATGTAAACCTAGGGGCAGTTTAGACGACTGCTGATTTACCTAACGCATGTCTGCGAGATGTAGGAGGAAATTACCTAGCACTAGGTTTTTCCTGCTATAATTCAAATGTATTAGAGTTTACAGAACAAACCACTCATAATCAGATTAACAAAACCAATTTTCCCAACAGTTTTTATTAATAGCCCAAGATAGCCTCATATTATCACGTGATTAATATATATATATATATATATATATATATATATATATATATATATATATATATATATATATATATTGAAAAATTAAACTGATTTATTTCATTTAAAAACTAAATCATTCCAATAAAAACATTCATAACTTGAAATATAGAAAGGCCGCATGAAAATAAACTCTAATAAATCAAATATTTCAGTTGAAAATATACATTGATATTTATAAATCTATACCTTAATACTACTGGACATCAAGTTCCATAACAATAATAAATAAACAGAATGCCCTGAGGATAGGAAGAGCACGTAATGGTGCAGTTTTGTTTGATTTGACCAGGTGTCACTATTGTTTAGGGTGGTCTGAGAACAAATCTTTATGAACACCTATACTTGACAGAAATGAGAAGGTAAGTTTGACTTGTATTAAGCAGATGAAATTTGATTAGTAAGGTAGTGTTGGAACAATTGCACAAAGATGAACATCCAAGATTTTGTAGTTTGTTTAAAAATAATTGATGGTTTACATCATTGAAAGCCTTAGACAAGTTTAAAAAAACAGATGCAGTAATTATCTTTGTGGGTCAACATGTTCAAACAGCTTTGATAAGGCAGTCTGTGCACTAAATGCTTGGCAGAAATCATGCTGAAGTGGAGAAGTTAAAACATGTCCCATTAAGTACTTTGTAAACTGCTTGTGAAAATCATGTGCAAAAATTTTTGAAAGTAGGCTGGGTACTGTGATTGACCTGCAATTCTCTAGTTTGCTTTGGTCCTTGTTCTCTGGCAGGCCATCAAAAGAGGCATAGTCATGAGCATGGAACTTAAACAAAAGGTTCCAGCCTTACTCTGGCAACATTTGCAGTACAGAAGCTGAAATTGTTAGAAGATGAACTATTACAATATTGTCAGTGTCATAATTAGATATAATAAAGAAGTCTGCAAACTCAGACAAAATATTTGTTGCCTTATTTATCTTTTCCTAGTACTCTTTTAATGGAGGTCTAGAAGTCAGATAGATTATTAAAGGAATAACCGAAGATGTGGTGTGGTATATTGAAGATTTACCCATGGTTGGTATGGTTTAATCACAAGGGCGAAGCCCAAGTGATTAAATAAAGCCAACCATGGGTAAATCTTCAATATACCACAACCACAGAGTTGGTTATTGCTATTATACAATGACATTATTTAAGAAAAAAAATACTTACTTTTCTTAAATAATGTGTTTGTATAAGGGTGCATTACTGATCTTCTGCTGGTTGTGGTACACTACTTCCCTTTTGATGTACTGAGCATGCATATGGGACTTGCGTCCACGCATACCCAGTACATCAATGCTTTGAAATGGAAGCAATGGAAAAAAAAAGTCTCCATTGCTCTGTTTTTTTCTTTTTCTTTTTTATTTGTTTAAAAATATATATTTTGAGGGCTTTATACCAATGGAAAAAAAGTCTGGGCTGTGAGATTTACAACGGGCATGCTGGCAAATCATCGTGCACGATTTGGAATATTAATGGGGGGGTCATTGTATAATAATGTTTTAGTTTGCATTCTTTTCCCTCCCACAGCTTACCATCAACATATCCCAGTACTTATCCTTATTCACCGAATCTACCAGCTTCTCATGGTCTCCGCAGACTCATTCAAATGAGGCCGGGGACAACAAGGAGACCAAGGTGTCCCAGGTCCATCACTAAACAAACACTAATGTCCCATCAAAGGATGAACAATTATGTGGAAGTCTTGTCCAGAGAAGTGTCAACATGGTAGGGAAAGTGGTCACTGCTAAGCAGCAAGGATAACCTGTGGTGCAAGTCTTCTGCTGAACAACTTCATAATATGCTCAGTAAATACTGGGACTAAAGCCATAATTGAATTTATGCAAGTCTGTCTACCTCATGAGAAACATTCATGATGCAGACATCAACTGTCAACAGTCACATGTACTCCAAATGTATGTATCATCAGGAGAATGATTGCAAAGTACAATGATGTATGGAAATATAGAAGTAAAATACAGTCTGCAATTTGAATTGGCCCATAGTTTGGAAACACATTTGAAAACATTCATAAAATGACTGCAGCTCTCCAGATATTATACTATACTATGAGTCCAAATCATTCAACATGCTGTGACATAGTCATATAAAGATATGCACCTGTACATGTTATATAGAAACAAAAGCAAACAGTTGGAACAATGCACTTTGAACATAAATCCACAAGTGTCAAGAATGCAGTTTTATGGTAAACAAAATTAGCTTCAAGTGCCACCAGCAGAAAAGAAGCACGCATAATATGGATTACACATCTTAAAATATTCTAACTATATGCAGCATATTCAATATCCAGCCACAATGTTCAATATGCA
The DNA here is from genome assembly GCF_019279795.1 of Protopterus annectens. Classification (NCBI taxonomy): domain Eukaryota; kingdom Metazoa; phylum Chordata; order Ceratodontiformes; family Protopteridae; genus Protopterus; species Protopterus annectens. Next base: position 541,443,636 of record NC_056748.1, on the reverse strand, counting down.
ACTGTGCTAACACAGTTCTATAAACTACAATGTAAATGATTGGTTGAAGGAGAACGACAAGGTAACACTGCATTCTATACCGTACTGAAACGAAACAGGTGTGGGTGTAAACTAAATATACTGCATTATGGCCACCATACATTTGATCAGCAATATACCTCTGGTACTGATATTCCCACACATTCAGAAATGCAACTGTTCCTGGTGGCACTAGCAATAGTTATCAGCAATATAGTGGCTAAGGTATGTCACATGAACTATCATAGCATGACATGGACTGCATTAACATTTTTTAAGAAATCTATTTTCTCATCTGGATATATGTTGAAATCTATTAGAAAATAGATTAGAGCATACATTATGCTCAAATGTGGGCTCGCAAGTCAACCAGCCATAAGATATTTCCAAAAGTAAAAAACAGCAACAAACAGCGTGAGCAATGCAATGAAGGAGCACACAAACAACATCAATAGCTATTCAGCTTAAATGCGATACCCAAAGCTGTTCAGTATATAGAAAATCCTTTAGCTGAAATGAAATAAATGAGTGTAATCCACGTAGATGAAAATAAGTAGAAATTTATTGGTGCACCTCAGGTTAGCGCTTTCGGCATAAGCTTCATCAAACCTGAGTGATAAAATCATTTGAACTATTTAAATACCTTACAGAGCGGGAAAATGCACTTAATTACATTAATTTAAAACTCAATTGGCTAATCAAACCATAGCCACTAACAAACCATGACCACACAATATAACAATTCCTACATAACCAAAACTATTAACTTATATGCTTCTACTTTACTTTATATATAAAAACATTTTTCATAAAAACAATTGCATAAGAACAATTACATAAAAACATACTTCCTAAATATATATAACATAATAGTATGCTATGTATTTGTGACATAATAAAATTCTTTATACATTTATATTACACATAATGTCAACACATTATGTAAATACATATATGTACACAAATGGGCATATTCTCTATATGCACATATATGAACACTTTTTAGGTTTGAATTTTAATTTATAATTTTTAATTTTCTCATTTTTAAAAAGGGTTTTATTGGTACTTTACCATTCAGACCAGGGGCTCTGTCAGCTCTTAACCTTATGATCCATGTTGTTTCTCTTGATTCCGTAAATGTACCTACATCTCCCCCTCTAATATTGACATATATTCTTTCTAAAATTCTAAATCTAAATGAGTGTTCAGATCCACTATCTATAACAAAGCATTAGAAACTGTGCCCTTTCTAATGTGGTATACGTGCTCCCGCATCCTATCCCTAAGGCATCTATTAGTTTTCCCAATATAGAATGCGGGGCACGTTATACATTGAGCCAAATAAACCACATTTTGAGACATACAATTACCTGTAGTGGATGCTGTAAAGCTTCCTAAACCTGAGGAATGAATAAATACTTCCTCTGAATTTATGAATGGACAAAAATTACATGAATTACAGGGAATGGTAATATTTGTCTTTAACAGTACATTGTGTGGACACAGAACTAGGTATGGTGCCTGTTTAGCAAAGTATCCTTCCCTGAACAACATTATTTAAAAATGGTGCTGAAACTGCCTCTACACAGTAGCCAGGTGCTGCACTTATAGGCAATAGGGGGTCTCTATGAGTCACAGTATGGTTGCTTAGTTTGCAAATTATTCTGTCTGGCTTGGCATGCTAGGCAACTTGTCTACGAATCCTAGCACACACCTCACAAGGTAATCCAGCAGCCATTTTGAAGTTTAAAGCCAACCAAGTATCTGACCAAAGTTTCCATGAACATTTACTGGCTCCCAAGTACCCTAATCTCAAACTAGAGAACTAATATATGCAGCTCTAGGACCCAAACAAAAAATTCTCCATTAATGATCCAACCATTCACCCTAAACTCATAAACTCTTTGCACTCCAAAGTTAACTATACAGTCAAAAATAAATGTCTCTCCTCCCAGGGAAAAAAAGGCAGTACAAAAATAGTGTTAGCCCAGGATCTGTTAACGAGCTGCTTTCAGTACTTCAGGGTCTGTAAATGAGCTGATTTCAGTAGTCCAGGGTCTGTAAATGAGCTGATTTCAGTAGTCCAGGGTCTGTAAATGAGCTGATTTCAGTAGTCCAGGGTCTGTAAATGAGCTGTCTTTAGTAGTTCAGGATCTGCTTTTCTCAATTTCCTTTTACTTACTGTGTGAGGCTGAGTAAAACAATGAGCTTTGTAGCGTCACCGAGTTACCTCTGAAAATGGACACATTCATCTAATAAACTGAGTTAATGAATGAATAAATAAATGAAATATAAAACTTTTATTGACCAAATTCCTGTGGTGCAGGGTTTGCATCCATCAACTTTCATTTGCCTTCTCTGTGACCCTGAGTAATTCACTTAACAAGACAGTGCTTTGGGGCAATTGGATATTTGGGGTAGGCCCTAAAGGTCTCCTGGACTGCATGCCTAGGTACTACCTATGGACCTATAAAAATAAGAAACGTAGTGGATAAGTAATAGAACATGTGGAAGTGCGGTGCTGGACACATATAATAACTTGATCTGTAGGCTGCAGAATGCATTTGATGTTGGAACACCCAAACATTATGAATCTGTATCAGCTTTCCTAGCAGATGGCAGAATGCATAGCTCATTAATGGATACTTTTCCTGTCTCAAGCTGTTGAGTGCACTTATAATTGAGTGCATGATCTACTGAGTTGTATAACACAGCGACTTTGTTCTGGAGTTTTCCTTTTTTTTTTTTTCATTTTGGTGACCTTGGAGTAATAAGTTAGGGGTGTTGGAGCAGAGCTTCCATGTGGGGACTGTGAAGGGTAAACCCCTTTCAACTAAACCATGTGTTTTGTGTATAATGCTCATCACAAAAGAAAGATGTTTGGTTTCCTTTTGCAATTAAGTTTATTTTAATTGAAAAGTTTTTTTCAAGGTTCTATACAATCAACATTAAATAATGGATGCCAGGAATATAAACAAGAAACTCTCTTCCCTGCAAGCTCTCAGCACCCTTGAGAATGTCGACATATGTGCAATTACTGAGACATGGTATAAAGCCACAGACAGCACCCAGCAGTGCATGGCTATAATACATTCAGGAAAAAGATGACATACCACCAAGGCTGTCGTGAGACATACATGTCGCGTTAAAAAACAAATTCTTTAAAGTAAGCAGTAAAAATCCAAGTTGCATAAAACAAAGTTCTAGGGTGGATAAGTGCTTTCGGTAAAAACCTTATTCAGATACTCATCCATTAACCGTGTATTTCCTTAAAAAGAGGACAGATAGCCAATCAGCAGAAATCCAGGAAGAAGCTGTACCAATAAGCTGATCATACTGAACCAACCATTTAGCATATCAAAATGACCAATAGGAGACTGTCAGAAACTATTTCTTCAAATCAGAGGCATACCAGTCTCAAAGCCATTCATAATACTAGTTTCTAATCACAGAAGAAGGACCAATCAGCAAAATTCCAGGAACAAGCTGGAACAATGAACTAGTCATACTATTAGCATAACAAAAAGACCAATAGGAGACTATCAGAAACTGTTTCTTCCAATCAGAAGCATGCCAATCTCAAAAAAAACATTCATGACAGCAATTTCTAATCACAGAAAAAGAAAGACTAATCATCTTGAATAAAGAAGCTTGTTTACCAATGCTTACAGCACCTGGTATTTTGGGCGATCTCCCATCCAAGTACGAACCAGGCCCAGCCCTGCTTAGCTTCCAAGATTGGAAGTCAGAAGAAAGGAACAACCAATTAATCTTAGTCAGAAAGCTTATCTTCCAATGGAAATTAAACCATGACTATACATAGTCACAGGAGGAAAGCAACAATCAAAACACAAGCTGCAAGTCGAACACCCAAAGAAGGCAAGGGGAACCAAAGGGCAGAATACAGTGCCCATGTTGAGTTAGTTACAGGGACTCCTAAGAAGGATGAGACAACAGAGTACATATCCTGTATTTACTAAAGACAATTAGCATGTTTCATTAGATCAAATGCATTTCTTGGCAAGGCTTCTTGCTTTTAAAATGGGCTTAAGGGGGATAACACCATTGAGACCAGGTGGACGATTGGCTCTGAGTTCCATAATCCATTTAGTTTCTTGTAGTTCAGTGTTATTACGTATATCAGCCCTTCTCAAATTCTCTCTTAACATGCTTATGGCCATAAATTGAAACCAATGTTTTATTGTTTTTAATTTGCCCATATAAAGCACTATTCTCAACGTTATTGCGAATATCAGATAGATGGTGTAGAGTCCGTTCTTTAAAAGGTCTTTTGGCTTTGCCTACATAGTAGGCTGGATAGGACATGCAAGTGGCTATATAAATAATGCTGACACTCCTACAAACAAGTAGTTCTTTCATGAAAAAAGTATTTGAGTCCTGTCACTCGATGTGCAAAAACATTTTTGTTGCAAATATGCATTCAAGCCTTACAAAAGCCAAATCTCCATGTCCCTTTTGGTACAACAGATGAATCACACAGATTTTTGTCTACTACCAAAGCCACCATTTTGACATAACAGCTGTTTTATTTTTTTTCTTTTCTTATAAGAGAAACTGGGGAATCACCCACTATTTTCCTAATTTTTGGATCAGAAGTCAGAATCGGCCAATACTTCTTGATTATCCCACTTACACAGGTGTAATCAGAGCTATAGGTTAGAAACATCTCAATGTATTAGTTTGTTGTCTAGGCACAGACATTAAGCTATTAGAATCTTGTGACTAATAAGGGCATCCTCTACTCTCCCTTATTTCCATTGCTTCATCACATTCCATGTATATCTTATTCCTTTTGTAACCTCCTTATGTGAAAGCGGAGATTAATTTCTTCTTTTCATCCAAATAATCATCAGTTCATGTGCACAGTTTGGACACTCATGTTACCTGGTTCTTGACAAGGTTGCAGAAGATGTGTCTTGGTTGCATGCTTGTCTGGTGTATCATATGATTATGCCATGTGGGTTTTCTAAAAAGGCTGGTGTCTAGTCCTTTACTGGTATCCAAGGTCAAACTTACATCCAGAAAGTCTATGGTTCTAGCTTACACCTTTAGTTCAAACTTAAGGAAGTCAGTAGTACTTTCCAAGTAACCAACAAATTCACGTAAACTACATTTGCTTGGCCAAATTTTTTAATACATCCAATGCTAAAATCATTTGGTATTACAGTGATGAGGATGCGAATGTCCATGGTCACAAGTAATAGGCCTTCATCATTAGTTCTAGTGCCTATCTCCTCATAAAGGCGGTTGAGAAACTGAGGTGTATCATGCAGAAGTGTTCTAGCTTTGGGTAGTAGTTGCTTCAATTCGTCCTCCACAAAGATAGAGAGTGGTTCAGTGATCCACCCTCTACCTGGGACTATGGGACTCATAGGTGGATCTTGTTTATTCTTATGCACCTTGGGTAGACCACTTATAGTTGGAATGGTTGGCTTCATAACATCAAAGAAATTGTACTGTTCCTGAGTAATACTTTGAGTCATCAGTTTATCATACAGTATATCCTGCATTTCCTTTATGAGTCTCGTCACAACCCTACTGTTTATTTTATTATAGGTGCAACTATCATTCAACATACACTCCATCTTGCTAGTATAATGGTTGCTATTCATTACCATGATTGCTCCACCTTTATCTGCAAGTCTTATGACTATGTCCCTTCTTTTCATTGAATTGGTCATTGCCTGATGTTCTTCATTACTTAGATTGCAAAACTGTTTGTGATGTCCACCTTGTCTCAGTTAAGCGACCTCATCTTCACACAGGTGAACAAAGGTGGATGGAAAAGTGGTACAAAAGTGCTGTTTTTTTATGTTGCCTCAGTGTCTTTTCACTATGTTCATCGTCATTACCGAATATGTGCTTGAGTGTAACGTTCCTTCCAAAGCACTTGATGTCGGTGGTAAATTCATTTAGTGGCGAACGGAGAGAGGGTATAAAGGATAGCCCTTTCTCTAAAACAACTTGTTCAGTAACAGTTAGCTCTTTGTCCGAGATGTTACAAAGCAATGAGTCAGTCTCAAACTCATAACTTAAGTAGCTTTCCTTTTCTTTATCTCCCTGCTCACAGATCTTGGAGAGCATGACCCTTTGTTCTGGATTAAAAAAGGGAGATTGTAGTAGATGGGTAAATGAACAGCACCTTCTTTGGGTCTTGTAGCTGATGTTGAATTCAATTCCTCTATTAAATCCTCTGATACTGCGGCCACATTGCTTATTTTGTTGGTTGATACTGATGGCATACTTGGCAAATCAGTTCCTATTGTGGCACTGTAGTTGCCATGCTTCCCTGACAACAAGTCGGTGTTGATAAAAATCTGTGGTTCATTCTCTATAGTTACAACCGTAACATTGTCTTTTTCTGTGGGACGTGGTGCTAAGTCCATGTGGGAGAAATAATTTTTCCATGAATCAATGTTACCCGTGTCACTATTTGATCCTACCTTTGGATTTGTTTTATCAGTATACTGATTACGTCTAGATCCTTTTTCACACAAGGTGACATTGCCATTGATATTTTCCTCCTTGTGGATGACATCTTTATTGTCTGGGAAGGGGACGAATGTAGTAATAATATATAATAATATAATATATAATTAATTTTCTTAGTTATATTAATGGTATTCCTTTTAGTCCTAGAGGACATTTTACATGTTTAACATCAAATGTTATTTATGTTCTTAGGTGCCCCTGCAGTCTCTTCTATATAGGTGAAACAAAGAGAATTTTTAAATTGAGACAGCAGGAGCACATCAGAGACATCAAATTAGAAAAGGTTGCTAGCCCAATTGCTATGCATTTTAAGTTATTTCACAGTAGTAACCCAGAGTTCTTGAAAGCAAGTATTTTGGGGTGTTGGTGACTCTGAGGTTAAAAATAAAAATCATTCTGTATATAGAAAGTATTTATATTTTAAAATATGATACTTTAAGCCCTCATGGGCCTAATATAGAATGTTCATGGAAACTTATGATATAATTGTTTTTTATGTTTTATTTTATTATAACGGCCTTATTATATTATTAAATGTTTTTGTAATACATCACTTAATTAACTGATGGTTGTTGATTAACTTTTGAATGCATAAAATGGCACAGTTTTTTTCTTAGTACTCCTAGAAGGCATTTGTTGCCAAAGTGCTACAGAAGTGATGTTTTTTCTAGTTGAATAAAGTGCTTGCTGGTATACATTTTTGTTTTTTCTGACTTTTTGTCATATTTTCTTCATTTGGGGTTCTATAGTTGTTTTTTATGTTCTGATATGACTAGTGATTCTAATAGTCAACTATTGAGGAGTTTAAGAGATGACAGCTTGGATGCCTCACAAAAAAGCATGGATAGCTATGTGGTTTCCAATCGTGAGGTTTCTTCAGGAACAGGCATAAGAGGTGAACATAATTTTATTAATTGGGAAAACCTCATTGAAGATAGTCGAAAACAATGTATCCTAAACCCGTTTGATTGTGCGGGTAAGAAACATTCTGTATCCTTTTCCATGGATGTGTTGGACAATATTTATAGACTTGAACAGCTCATGATGAAAGAAACAGCTGTATATTTAAATATATTGAGCCTGCAATGTTATGCTGAGCTAGACATTACACTGAGGGGGCTGCATCCCTTTAAGAATCCATCTAAACCTTTTGATGTTTCGGATAAAACTGAGGAATGGTTTCAAGATAGATGGATTGCAGCCGCACACTGGTGTGCTATTGAGTGGGTGAATATTTCCATTGAACGGGTCATTTTGTTACAATGTAAGCTGAAGGAAGAAATTTCCACATTATGTACTTCCTTAGCAGCTAAAATTAGTCCCACTCGTTTACAGACACAATTGGTGGATATCAGTGATAAACTCATTGATTTAGAACAAGACCTTATGAAAAAGAAAAAAATGAAAGCTACAAATGGATTCTAAGGACTACAACAACCATTGGGCTTTTATTTGGAAAGCCAATAAGAATAAACAATGTCAGCAATTTTCAGGTAATGGTAGACTGGGCAATTCTTGTGCAGACACCTCATATCAACCGTTTTCAGACACTTCCTGGGGCTCAACGGACTGGGATATGGACGACCAATAGTATCCACCTTTGCCCCAAGCTCAAAAGCCCCAATATTTGTACAATCATTTTCAGAACAGAAAGAGAGCAGCCTGAATCAGAAAGGAACCCAGGGGATGATTTTCTTAACCAACAGCAAGCTGTCAGCCATCGAGGAGCTTATCAATAATGTAACAAAAGGACGAGATGGAACTGAACTTTCTAAATGTGGTTTTGATGTTTCTGGTGAGAATAACATTGTTGTTAATCTGCCCCAAGTTAACCTTACTGAAATACAATTATATGTTTTAAATTGAGGCCTTAAATTTGTGCCTACTGTGATGCCAAGACCTTACATGTTTAAAACTGAAGTAAACAGAATGTGAAGAAAATTACATTTGTTTAATTATTTCTCTAAAAGTGACTTAAATGTTTGTGCAAATGATACTTTTGTTTCATATGAAGACATTTTTGATTCAGATGACAGTTTTTATTCCAATGTTTCGTACACAGATGAGTTTAATGGTTACTGTTATTTAGATACTACATCTGTTAAATGTTCTAGTGATTTTGTTCCACCTTTTTTACATGAAGGAATGCAACAGTTTTCAGCTATGGTTAATTTCTCTATAGAACATACATACAAAGAATTTATACAAATTGGTAATTCATTTGCTTATAATTTATCTAAAAATGCATGGAAAGTTCTTAAAGAGATAGGGAACAATAAGAACTAATTTTTAAACTTTCGGATAAAGGGAATCGTTTAGTAGTTATGCATGCTAAGCAATACATGGAAATGTATATGGAACATCTTAATAATGATGAAGTGTATTGAAAGGTAACATTGCATGAATATCAAAATGCTAAAAAATAATTCCAGAATTTACTCTTTAAAGGTTATAGACTTGGATATTTTTCTAAACAAGATGTAGATAAGAAACTATATAATGAAAATAATTCCATGGCTTATTTTTATTGTTTACCCAAGCTTCATAAAAAATTGTTTACCCAAGCTTCATAAAGATATGCAACACCCCCAGGCAGGCCCATTATTTCTGCCACTAACTACTTTTTAAGTAATGTCGGTGTATTTCTTCATAATTATTTGCTACCTTATGTTATGAAGTTACCATCTTTTATTAAAGATTTTTTTGATTTTTTAGACAAAATTAAAGATACTGAGTGGACAGAAGATATCTATTGGGTATCTGTTGATGTTAAAGTTTATATAGTTCTATTCAACACCAAAACGGCTTGGAAACTGTTACGTTTTTTCTTGGGGATAGTTCACTGAGTAACTATATATTGGAACTGATTGAATTTTGTCTTACTAATAACTATTTTTGTTTTTGTGAAGATGTTTATGTTCAAAGAATAGGCACTGCCATGTGGGCATCTTTTGCCCCTGGGTATGCCAATCTCTTTATGGGCCTATATGAGGTGGAATATTTAGATAGACATCAGTGTTTCAGAACATCTGTTGTTTCTTACCATAGATTTATAGATGACTTAGTGTTTTTATGTAAAGGTGGTTTAGTAAACGTTCCTGCTTTCATCAGAGATTTGGATGTTAATAGGTTTCAACTTAAATTTGATGGGTTTCAACAGGGTGATACTATTAGTTTTTTGGACACAGATTTAACAGGTGTGGCTGGTGAAAAAATTAAAACTAAAACTAATGGCAAATTTGATGAGTAATCATTTCCTTCATACGTCTAGCTGTCACCCATCTCATTTGTTGGATTCTCTATCTTTTGGAGAATTACTTAGAGTTTATCGATTATGTACTGATAACAAGGAATTATATAAAGACATGTGTACTTCTATAAACATGTTTTTAAGGAGGGGCTATCATTTGAAAGATATTTATAAGGCTTTAGTGAAATAAAAAAAATAATTCATTTGTAGCTAGTAATTAAATTATTAGTTATAATAGTAAAATTATTTTTAGTAATTTTGGATAAGAAAAACAAGAATCTAGACAAATGTATATAGCTATTTCTTATAATGTCTTCTTATGATGAAGTTAGAATTATAAAATATTTTTGGCCATTTCTATTTAAATTTAAGGAATTTTCTGATCTATTATGTAACGTTCCTATTTTTTTCTTTTACAAAGTGCAGAAATATACAAGACATTATTGTTCACAATAAATTTGCTTGCTGGTATACTTTTTTGTTTATTTCTGGCCTTTTGTCATGTTTTCATTTCTAATTTTACCCTACTTTCTCCACAGCCACTTCTCTAGAAATGCCTCCAGAAATAGCATCCCTGACTATCGCCAGTGAACAGGCTCTGAATCAAGTCTCCTGTGAAAAAAAAACACTGCATCAATGGGACCTGATAATATCCCAGGATTTTATTCATTTACCAGGAAAGTCCAACTTGGAACAAAGCCAATTTTCAGCAGAGGCCTGAGAAGAAAAGCTCCAGACATGTCTTTGTTACATGGGAGGAATCCAGAGGAAACCCACACAAGTACAAGGGAGGACATGCAGACTCCACACAGAAGGTACCCCAGCTGAGAATCAAACTTGATAACCTCCTGCCATGAGGCAACAACACTACCACTGCACTACTGAAACATGAATTTTCTAGGCATTAAGAAGCACTACTTAATTGTTGCCTCCAAACAGGCTTCATGCCAAGCAAAAGAAGGACTACAACTCTTATTGCACTACACAAAAGCAGGCTATCTATGGACCCACAAAACTACTGACTTTTAAGCCAGACTAGTCTTATATGTGAAGATGTGCAAATAATTATCATAGACACTATAAATAATGAATTAGAAAACCTTCAGACACTGTATCCAACTCAGTTTGGCTTTGTCAAAGGAAGGTCATGTCTACTCAAACTGGTGGACTTCTTTGAGAAGGTCATCAAAGCAATAAATTAGGGCAAAACAGTTCATACCACCTACCGTGATCTGGCCAAAGCATTCAACACAATTTCCCACTTGGGCAATTTAGACAAGCTCGTTGAATTAGGTATAAAACCCCTATGTCATCCATTGAAAAGCCAAATGGTTCACAGATAGGACCGAAGAGGTTAAGATAGGGAAGCCTACCTCCACAAAAAGACTATACACTAGTGGCATTCCTTAGGAGTCGGTGCTGGGGTGCTCCTGTTTGGCATCTACTTCTTTCAGCTCAAGGCTAATGCCAAAGGTCTTTGGCTGAACAAATTCACAGATGGCTGCAAATAAGGTACAGACATTGAATCCATTCAGGACATAAAAATAAACATCCACCAAGAGGGCCTGGCACACACTAATAACTGGTGCCAGAGTCACAGTCTTAAACTCAATGCTAAGAAGTGCATAATAGTATATTTTGGTAAGATGGCGACCCCTGCAAATTACTACATCACTAATATACCCTAAGAGTAGACTCAGCAATCAGGGATTTGGGAGCAGTAGGAAGAAAATCATTCAATATTGCACAGCATATAAGCAAGGGTATGACATCCAGATCTAATTATGTCATTGCTACATTGAACTCTGTCCTCATAAGACAAGTCTTCGAGTATAATGCACCCTTCAGTGTATACTTAAACAGGCATATGCAACATCTGGAGTGACTACAGAGGCTCCTCACAAAAGAATGCAAGGTATAGAAAGCAAGTCCTATGTTGACTACCTGACAGTATTTTCCTTATACTTGGTCTCCTACAGACTGCTGAGAGGTAACCTATGCCAAACCATCCTCTGAGACAGCCTTAATGGTCCTGTTCAAATTCACCAAACAAATAACACTGGAAACATTCAATTTAAGGACCTGAACCTTGCCGAAAGATAAACAAGACATGCTGGAGGAACCAGTATGTGCCTCTAATGCTGCTCCTTCTCTGGAACAGGCTTACTATCCATTAGAAGCAAGATTCTTCTCTGCCTTATTCAAGCAAAACTTGGATCACTGGATGGAGAATCTCAGATATAGCCCTGGTTTGGCACCTATGTCTCTGTTAGAGATGGGAAGTTTACAAATGGTCTACCACTCATGCCTAAGGTTATAGACCTGACCCCCCCCCCCCCACACACACACACACACACAAAACCTGTGGACTGAATATTTCTGGGAAGAATGGCTAGGTTTAAAATGGCCTGTAGGGTCATTAGCCTAGCATTCTTCTATGATCCTAGGATGAAATTGCCAACAGTGTAATGAAATGTCAACTATTACTGATAAATATCTGAAACAGCATTGCCAAAACACTGTGCTGCTTTTATCCTTCAATATGTCACCATGTAGTACAGCAAATATTACAAAGATTGTCACATTTTCACACATTTGAAGCTTTCATTTGTTAGTCCTGTCAAGTGTATAAAAGGGAATGAAGGGCTGTTTTCAGATTTGTGTACCTGGTAACTGTAACTACAGTTATCCTATTTAGGGGCAGTGCAGGAGCATATTCTGGTTAAGTGACTTACTCAGAGTCACGCAGGAGGCAACACAAGCGGGAAGGAATCAAGGACTGTAGCCCGAGCACAGGAAGCAGCTCCGAGATTTAGTCCTCTGCACTGATTGCAAGAATGTTATGCCTTCTTAGTGACATGAAATTGTTGCTTTTATTAAAATGGCCATTTTCTAGAGCACAATAAAAAACAGTGTAATTATGTGGCTTTTGGGAAACTGCATTGTAATGTATCAGCAATCAGATCTGGAGATGCTGCAAATAAGCCTAATGCTGGGAACCAATAATATACCACAGCACTAAATTATATGAAATGTTACTGTAAACTAGAAGCAGCACAGAGGTATGGCAAAATGTTAGAAGTAAGCATAGCAATTTCTCTATAAAATATAGCTACAGTTTTTTTTTTTTTTTTTGCTTTCTCTGGTGAGGGTTAGGCTAATAGCAGATCAAGCAAGCAAAATAAAACTTACTTTTCCTCAGCCACAGATTGTAGCTTGCAATGGAAGCACACCCAAGTATTTTCTGCAACTGCATAATGACCTTTTACCTTACCCCTGTGGCAGCCCCTGGAAAACCCCAGGGAGTGCAGCACAGAGAGCATCAGTATAAGCTGCTCAAGCCACCGCATTTAGCCTACGTTGATGTAAAGGAGGAGCAATAGATCTATCCTGAGGCATTCCCAAATCATGTTGCTCTATTCTGAGGCATTCCAAATTCACACAGTTCTAACCCAAAGGCATACCTAGATCACACAGCTCTATCACAAGACATTCCAAAATCACACATGTTTAGCCCAAAGGCTTTCCTAGATCACATAGCTTTACCAGAAGGCATTCCAAAATCACACAGAGCTAACCCAAAGATATTCTCAAATTACACAGCTCTAAACCAAAGGCATTCCTAAATCACACATCTCTACCAGAAGGCATTCCAAAATTACAACAGCTCTAACCCAAAGGCATTCCAAAATTACACAGCTCTAACCCAAAGGCATTCCAAAATTACACAGCTCTAACCCAAAGGCATTCCTAGAGCACACAGCTCTACCATATGGCACTCTCAATTCACACGGCTCTAACCGAAAGGCATTCCCAAATCACACAGCTCTGCCACAAGGCATTCCCAAATTACACAGCTCTTACCCAAAGACATTCCTAGATCACACAGGTCTACCACATGGCATTCCCAAGTCACACAGCTCTAACCTAAAGGCATTCCAAAATCACACAGCTCTAACCCAAAGGCATTCCTAGATCACAGAGACCTACCACATGCCATTCTCAAATCACACAGTTCTAACCCAAAGGCATTCTCATATCTCACAGCTGTACCAGAAGGCATTCCAAAATCACACAGCTCTAACCCAAAGACATTCCAAAATCACACAGCTCTAATCCAAAGCCACTCTTAGATCACACAGATCTACCACATGGCATTCCCAAATCACACAGTTCTAACCCAAAGACATTCCAAAATCACACAGCTCTAACACAAATACATTCCTAGATCACACAGATCTACGACATGTCATTCTCAAATCACACAGCTCTAACCCAAAGGCATTCCGAAATCACACAGCTCTACCACAACGCATTCCCAAATCACACAGTTCTAACCCAAAGGCATTCCTAGATCACACAGATCTACCACATGGCATTCGCAACTCACACAGCTCTAACCCAAAGGCATTCCAAAATCACACAGCTCTAACCCAAAGGCATTCCTAGATTAGGATCTATATTATAAAATTGAATGTTTAGGTTGTCAAACACCTTAACGTCAACACCTAAACAGTGAAAGCTTAAAACCATGAATGGCCACTTCCAGAAATTTTTTCAGAAGGAAAGAATTTGCTTGGCCGGCGAACTGGAAAAAAAACTTTCAAACCCTAATCACACCCCCCAGCTATATATACCAACTCCGAGATTGCACTACATTGGGGAAAAGGGAAAATTCCCGATAACAGCCAAGCAAGTTGTTTTCCCTATGAAAAAATTTGTGGAAGTGGACGTTCGCAGTTTTTAGCTTTTGCTGTTTAGCTGTTGATGTTTAGATGTTCGACAACCTAAACATTTGATTTTCTGATATAGACCCCCCCAGATTACTCAGCTCTACCACAAGGCATTCCCAAATCACACAGCCCTAACCCAAAGGCATTCCTAGATCACACAGCTCTACCACAAGATAGTCTCAAATTACACTGCTCTACCACAAGGCATTCCAAAATCACACAGCTCTAACCTAAAGGCATGCCTAGATCATACAGCTCTACAAGACGGTATGCCCAAATCACACAGCTCTAGTGCAAGACACTCTCAGATCGCACAGTTCTAATGCAAAACATTTTGAGTTCTCAAAGCTCTACCCAAAGGCACTTCCACCTCACACAATCCATCCAAGGCATTCCCAAATCATGCAGCTCTACCCCAAGGCATTACCAAATCACACAGCTCTATCCCAAAGCATTCCCAGATCATATAGGTATATGCCTTCAAGGCATTCCCAGACACCCAGTTCTATCCAAGGACATCTAAGATCACACAGTCTTACACCATGGCATGGTCAGATTATGTAACTCTACCTCAAGGAATTTCAGGATTGCACAGTTGGACCCAAAGGTATTCCCACATCATTCTGTTCCACCTTAATACATACTCAGATCATACAACACTACTCTAAGGCATTCCAAGATCACACAGCTCTACTGCCAAAACATTCCAAGTTTTCACAGCTCCACCCCAAGGCATTGCCAGACCATACAATTCTACGCCAAGGCTTTCACAAATCTCACAGCTCTCCTCCAATGCATTCCCAGATTGCAAAGTTCTACCCTAAGGTATTCTCAGATCACACATCCTTACCATAAATTATTTCCAGATCACACAGCCCTAGTTTTAATGCATTTAAGGCTTTCCTAGATCATACAGCTCTGCTCTAAAGCATTACTGGGTTACAATTCTATCACAAGGCATTCCCAGATTATGCAGCTTTAACGCAAGGCATTTTTAGATCAAGCAGCTGTAACTAAGGGCATTCCTATATCACAGCATCTTATTCCATTGCATTCTAAGATTATGCAACTCTACCTGAAGGCATTCCCAGATCATGCAGTTCTATCTCAAGGCATTTCCATCTGATGCATCTGTACCCAAAGGAATTTCTGGACCATACACCTCTGCCACAAGGCATTCCCAGGTGATACAGCCCTATACCAAGGCACAAGACATTCAGCAAATAATTTCCAGATTATGCAGCTTTGCAGCAAAACATTCCTTGATCACATACGTCTACCACAACACATTCTCAAATCACACCTCATTATCCCAAGGCATTCCCAAATCATACATGAGAATTACAAGGCATTCTCAGATCACAGAACTATAACAAGTCTCTCCCAGATCATCTAACTTACTACAAAGTATTCCCAGAACTCATTATTCTACCATAAAGCCATACTATGAACCTATGAACATATGAACCTATATTCCACTCCCAAGGCATTATGGGTTCACACAGATTGCCCCAGAAGGCATTCTCAAATCACTCAGGTCTATCCCTAAAGTGTTCCTAAATCATGTTTCTCTACATCAAAGCATTCCCAAATCATGCAGCTCTACCACAACACATTCTAAGATCACACTGCTCTATCCCAAAGCATTCCTAACACAGTTGGTTGCCAAGACAGTCTCTCATCATGCAGTTCTACCTAAAGACATATCCAAATCATGCAGAACTAACTAAAAGCATTCCTGGATCACACAGCACTACCTTAAAGCATACCCAGGTCACACAGCTCTGCCAGTAAGGCATTCCCAGGTCTCTGAGCTCTTCTGCCAAGGCATTGCCAGATTACACAATCTTAACTAAGGCATCCCCACATCTTAAAGCTCTAAGGCATTCCTAAATCTCACTGTTCAAACCCAGGGAGATCCCATAACACACTGCTCTAAACTAAGGCATACATAAATCACACATCTTACTGCAAAGATATTCTCAGATTAGGCAGCTCTAACCTAAACATTTCTGGATTGTGCAAAGTTACCTAAAGGCATTCACAGATTATGCAATTCTATCACAATCATTCCCAGATCACACAAATCTGCTTCATGTAGTTTTTTGGATCTCACAGTTCTACATAAAGCATTCCCTGATGACACATCTGTACTGGATGGCATTCCCAGATTATGCAGCTCCACCACAAGTCATTCCCAGATTAAAGAGCTCTACATAAAGTAATTCTAGTTTAGAAAGTTCTGCCCTAAGGCATTCACAGACCATGCAGGTCTACCCTGGAGAATTTCCCAGCCTACACAACTTCACCCCAAGGCTTTCTTAGATCACAAAGCATTACTGGACCATGCAGCTCTACCTCATATCATTCCTAGATAACAAAACTCGACTACCAAAGCACACTCCCAAATCACACTGCTCTAACCCAATGCATTTCAGATCATGCAGCTCTATCCAAAAGCATTCCTAGATCATACAGCTTTACCCCAAAGCATTTTTGGGATATGCAGTCTAAACCAAGGCATTCCCAGATTATGAGACTCTAACCTAAGTAATTCTCAGATTATGCACCCTATCCCAAGGCATTCCCATATCACATACATCTATCCAAGCCATTTCTGGAATTTGCAATTCTACCTCAATGAATTTCTAAATGATGCATCCGTACCCAAAGGCATTTCCAGATCACACAGTTCTACACCAAATGTTGGCCTAGGTAGTATCACAGAGTTTAATAAAAAAACATAGAGCTTTTGTTCCATCAATGTAAGGAACCTTTTTAGAACTGAAAATTACATCATCTCATGTGCTCAGGTTTTAGTTAAAAAAAGAAACAACATTTATTTCACTTTTAAACTGTAGCAAGCTGCTTTCCACAAATGTAGTTTGCAGTTGCTATAGTTTAGACCACACATGGAGTGCTATAGCACTCAGGTATGACTACAGATGCAATGCCAGCTTTTAAAAGCCATTATACACTAAAAATGAATTGGGATGATGGAAGGGTTGGATGGCCAATTGTGCCCCCAACAGCCAGGGCAGTTGCCCCCTTTGCACTGCCCTAGATACATTACCTCATACAGACTTTACCCCAATGCATTCATGATCATGAAAGTCTAACTCAAGGTATTCACAGATTATTCAGCCCTATCCAAAGTTATTCCCAGATCTCACACATTTCCCCAAAAACATTTCTAGATTTCACAGTTCTATCTCAAAGAATTGGTAAATAATGCATATTTACTCACACCTGTACCCCAAGACATTCTCAGATCACACTATTCTCCCCCAAGGTATTCCTAGATCACATAGTTCTACCAAATGGCATTCTCAGATCACACAACTGTACCCTAAGGCATTCTCAGATCACAAAGCCCTAATCCCAAGGCATCCCAAGACCTTATAGTTCTACCCAAAAGCTTTCCATGATCACAAAGCTCTATCCCAAAATGTTGCTGAAACACAGTTCTTCACCATGCCATTGGCAGATCACACTGCTCGACACCAAGGCATTTCTTGATCACTCTGCTGTATACTAAGGCATTTGAAAATAATGGAGTTTTATTATAGGACATACTCAGATCACACAGCTCTACCTCAAGTCATTCAGGGATCAAATAGCTTTATACTAAGGCATTCTCAGATCACACAGCATCTACCCCAAGGCATTCCTAGTTCATGCAGCTCAACCTTTGGCATTTCCAAATCATGCAGCTCTTCCATGTGGTATTCCTAATCTTGCAGTTCTACTGCAAGGCATTCCCATGTAACACAGTTTTGCAGTAAGACATTCCCAGATCATGAATTTCTACTCCAGTTAATTCACAATCACTCAGCTCTACTCCATGGGACTCTCAGATCACACAGCTCTACAGCAGCACATTCTGAGATCACACAAATCTACACCATCACATTCCCAGATCACACAGCTCTACATCAGCACATTCCCAGATGACTCAGCTCTACACCTGCACATTCCCAGATCACACAGCTCTACATCAGCACATTCCCAGATGACTCAGCTCTACACCTGCACATTCCCAGATCACACAGCTCTACATCAGCACATTCCCAGATGACTCAGCTCTACACCTGCACATTCCCAGATCACACAGCTCTACATCAGCACATTCCCAGATGACTCAGCTCTACACCTGCACATTCCCAGATCACACAGCTCTACATCAGCACATTCCCAGATGACTCAGCTCTACACCTGCACATTCCCAGATCACACAGCTCTACATCAGCACATTCCCAGATGACTCAGCTCTACACCTGCACATTCCCAGATCACACAGCTCTACATCAGCACATTCCCAGATGACTCAGCTCTACACCAGCACATTCCCAGATCACACAGCTCTACACCTTCACATTTCCAGGTTATTCAGCTCTAACACAAGGCAGTCTCAGATCATGTATTTCTACAGCAAATCATCCCCATGCATAGCTTTGTAAATTACTAACACCCGTGTTTTATTTTTTATATCTGTTTCATTCTGCATATGCATGAGCTCAACTTCAAAATACTGAAGAAGTACAAAAAAAAAAAAAAAGCAAAAAACTTTGGTACAGAATACCTCTTTATAATTAGGGAAAAGGCCCCAAACTAGGGACAATTTTTTAATGCTACTAACTTAGGACTTCTCAAAATAATTTCTAAATTTAGGAGGGATGGAGCAAAAGTTTGAGAACAAATGATGGACATTCCTCCAAAAGCTGGACAGTTTTGAGGTCCCCTCCATAATAGCCACAACAATTGCCTTGATAATTATAAATCAATGACCCTGTCCTGTCTTCAGTGAGTGGAAAGTAACAGAAAATTCATAGTGATACATATATTTTAAACAATGCAATCAAAGCAAAAAAAAACAGATGGCAGTAAATATGTGCATGTTTCATTTCTAGTGCAGTTAATCATCATACAGTGTGTGGAACCTGGTTTTTGTTCTGAAATAAATGTCTTATAAACAGCAGATGTTCTTATTTATTTTAGGTTGAAAAGGGTACCACGTAAAGATGGAAAAATGAAAACAAAAGTTTCCTACCAGATGTACAGTAGTGCCAGACAGGAGGACCTCAACAGAATGCAGCATGTCTGTACAAAGATGCATTGTACTTTAGTTCTGAAGAATATTTAGTTTATGAAAGCAAGGTATCTCAGAACACAAGCCAGAAATCTGCTTATGGCATGCTGACAAGTTCTAATGACAACAAAAAGTGTCATCATCTAATGAAGTCTAACTTTTTGGCTCGACTAACTTATTAAATGACTCTGTTAATGTGCATTTTCTAAACCGGTGTACTGGAACAGTTTCACTTTCAGGAGAACTTTACATATCTTTTAAGATGCTTTTTAGAGGGAAGGTTTTTAATTTACCTGGTGTTCACTTTTCTATTTTTCCAGCTTCTTCCTGATTGTGTTCTTTAGGCATCTAAGGGGGTTTACTTAACTGTATATAGAAAAACAAATCAGCAATGCAATTTTTTTTAAAGAGTCTCATTGCACTTACAGCTGATGCTTCAATTCAACGTACAATGAACCAGCCTTCACATGATAAGATTCTGCATAAAGAATCTATAAACAACTAAAAATGCTTTAGTTTAAAATAATTTGTGAATGACTTGTGTTAAGGCCCTGAATGGAATAAAATGATGCAGTTCCTGCATTTACTTTTTGATACATAACACACTTCTTCTGATGAAAAATGAGTTTGAATTATTTTAATAAATGAAATGCTGGTTTCTATATAACACCAGCTATAATTAATTAATTAATTAATTAATTAATTAATTAATTAATACAAGCTGATCCACCCTCCTACACACACACACACACACACACACACACACACACACACACACACACCATACCTCTCAACCTCTTAGAGCAAGAAATCTGGACAAAACCATAAATAAAAGTGAGACAAAGGCACAAAAATAGGGACAGTATTTAAATATTGCCCTTACAAACTTAGGAAATTAATAGAATAACAGGTTTTGCTTTAGCATGAATTTTCTGAAGTTAATGAAGTCTGAAACACAAATGAAATGTTTTTTTATTTTCTAACTTCAATCTTTAATGATTTGTCACTAATTTGCCAGAAAACCACAATTTTATGAAAAATGGACCAAAAATATAATTAAAAAATATGGACATTCTGTGAAAATATGTACAGTTGAGAGGTATCACACACACACACACACACACACACACACACACACACACACACACACACACACACACACACACACACACATGCCATTAACACTATCCTACTGCATGTTTATCTAAATTGTCTATGTTTCAGCAAGAAAAAACATTTATTTAACTGGGATCATCTATTTTGCCTAGAGCAGCAGATATTAATATACCACATGAAATCAGCAGTAAAAGAGAAGGAACTCTGAAAAATCATAGAATCATTTCATGATTCCAGTCAAAAGTTATAGTTTCACAGGGAAATCACTCCATCAAAAATCATGATGATGTAAATAAAAGGAAGACACCAAAACAGCATTCTCTGCCACTACTGTTATTCACCAGCATACAGAAACAAACATGTAACTGTCATTACTAATCAGTAGGGAAATTATACCACAAGATATTTTTTGTATATAAGAATATGTAGTAATATCCTGATGAAATAAGAATACCCCTAATATTGGCATTGAATTTTTAATGACTATGTTTTAAAGACCAGTGCCAGTTTCTGGCACAGTCAGAGAGCCATCATTCTCTCTGGTCCAGGTCTGAAGACATAGTACACCAGGGTTACTGCAGGTAAAAAGATCTCAGTACAAGGACAACTATATACATTTATACATTTGTAAATATATGTGTGTGTGTGTGTGTGTGTGTGTGTGTGTGTGTGTGTGTGTGTGTGTGTGTGTGTGTGTGTGTGTGCGCGCGCACGTGGGTATGTATGTGTACATGTATATAGAGACAGACATACGACTGCACACAAACCAAGCAAATAGTGAACATTATGTACACAAATGAGGCAAATTGCATGACTAACAAAGATAATACAAGTCAGGCACCCACATATAAACAGACACACACACACACACAGGTGTGTGTGTGTGTATTTAATTATTTATATTTGTTTTCTGGGTTATGGGTTATAGTACTGATCTATCAAAAGCAAATAACATCATCATCTCACACACACAAAAACATTTACTGACAGTAAAGTACATCAACACAGAACGTTACCTACTCACATCACACTGAAAAGCATAAGTATAAAAATGCGTCAAAACCAACACAACACATATGTCTACTAGTCTTGATTTTGTAGAATATCCCATATTCTGCCTTACAGTTTTGGCATCTCCTTGAAAAATGTTGGATTTTCTGCTGCATCATTGAGACTCACATTCAGTTTGTAATGCTAGACATTAGTTTGATAGTTCCTATGTGGTCTAAAATCACATGTTAATGCAAGATTTGTAGTTCTATTAACTTTGTAAATGAATTAGAATAATGTTTAAAAAATGTCCACCCAGAACCGACTGCTACTAATAGCAGTACTTATAACAATGCAGTGGTGCCATCTCAACAGCACAACAGCATGTATAGAGATTGTGGCAATCCAGAGAGCTGCATCTCAAATCTCCTGCAAAATTCAGCATAAACAGTAGTATAAAAATTGATCAGCAGAACCTTTATGATGAAAATGCATAGCCATCTTCCATGCAGATATTACTAAACTAAGAATCCTCAGCACAATTTGTAAATCACTCATTCAAAAATATATACAGTTACGATATCTCCTCATGTGAACATTTGCCAAACGCAAACTAAACTCTCTGAATATACTACAATCACACACAATACACACCCAGACCTAAAAATTCCACAAACAACTGCATGCACAAAGAAACTAAATACAGGTCCAATGCTTTACCTGGAGATTCTGCTCTCATACCACCCAATTATATATATAAACTCCACAGTCACACAACCGTGGATAATAGCAAAACACTCACTAAATGTGAGTCAGCTATAGCATAATTCGAAATACTGTTATTTTGATTGACAGAAGCACTTTTACCATCCATTAACAAAATATGCCTTTGCTATAAAAAACTGTCACCAAGTATACTACATATATCTGTATGTAATCTATATCCATATAGATAGAGAGATAGACAAATAGATATATCTCAAACAATTAATCTTAAGCACTTCACAAGTTCAAATAAAAAATACAGATCATTAAGTATACTGATTCTCAGTTTTCGGTAGGATAAACTAGAAATTTCCAAAAGATAGTCATGTGGAATCTGGCCTTGAAGGCCAGAACACTCATTCACTAGAAGATACATTTTTTCACTTATTTGCTTCTTGTAAAGCTAAAGAGAAAATAAAATCATTAATAAGACAGAACTTGCTGAATATAGATGGATAAATAATTTTAGGGCTGATATATTATCAGATTTGAATACAATGTACAGCATAAACCAATACTTAAAAAAATGTTGACACCGGGATTCAATAAAATCCATGTAAGCTCTGTGAAGAGCCTACACGAAATGTACCCATGTACATGACATTGGCTCCTCCTCGGCAGTGCCCCATACATATTAATTATGGCACGCTGCCGAAAGAGATCAAAGTAACATGAATATTGAATCCATTTAAGCAACACTGCTGTGGCTGTCTTGTACTTGTGGACTGTCCAGAAGACTTCTGGACAGTTGGTAAGCACAGCATAATAGTTTTTGACCCATTAACTTGAACAAAAAGGTGAGTAACAGATATTACTTCATGAAGTTGCAGTTTTAATTTTTTTTATTTTTATGTGCTTGTTTATGTGGTGTGGCACATTGTGCAGCTATGCTTTGTGTTGTTCACATATACAGTAGACATCTGCTAGACATCTAAAAATACAAAACTGGATATATTCAGTTTTAATTTGTTAATTTTTTTTCATGTGCTTGTTTGCTCACTGAAGTGCATTGCTCAGCCATGCTTAGCTGTGTTTATATATACAGCAGACAGCCACTAGACATCTAAAAATAGAAATGGGATGTATTCAATTGTTGTAGTCCTGCAGTGCTGAGCAATGTACAAACCTGCACAGTGAAGCTGTGCCATGCACACAGGCACCTTGCAGTGTATCTGAAGATATATGAGCTCTCTTTACTATCCCACTGTCTAGGTAGGTTAAGGCAAGACCTACAGTGTAGTAGGTCCTGGGTTCAAGTCCTAAGCAGTCATACTTTTTACATATATTTCTATGAAAAATGTGTCTTGTGACTGAAACATTGGTTTAGTTTAAAATTAAAAAATTATACCATTTAGAAAAGCTGCGTGATGCTAAACAGCACTTAAACATGGTCTATTCCCATTTGTGCGCTGCTAAGCTTCTCTTGCATATGGTTTGTGCAAGTTTGCACGATGCTAAGCGGTGCAGTGCTTTTTTGAAAGTTACAGCATGATGTGCAAGGGCAGAAATGCAGCCTATTTAAAGGCCAATAGGTGGGAATTTCATATCATTGTTTGGAGTCTTAACTTGGCTGTGGATAAGCCTGGTACTGTTGGTGAAGAAATGCACTTTTGTGCACAAAATTAGGGCGTGCATGAGTCTAGAACTTTTTGTTGGACTCCTGGTTAAGAATTATGAACCCTGGCTGCTGCAGGGTGACTCACAGGGCTCAGAGTTTAAGTCTGAGACCTGGGATAATTTGGTCAGGAACTAACAAGTGCTACTGGTATTCCCTGCACTGGTGAGCAGTGTCATCAGCACTACAATGACCTGAAGTGTAGGAAGAGGAGAACCTTGGACACCTGGGTCCAAGAGGCTAGGGATGGGCACACCCCACAGATATGTAAGTATGTTTGCCAGTAATTTAAAAATATACAAGCTGACTCTGTGAAAAACTGGTATGCATAATGGTTTGCTTCTCATAGCACACCTGCAGAAGAGAGGGCTCGCAATGTCCATGCCCGTGCATTGCACTTGGCCAGGATGAGGCAATTGTGTGATAAGTAGGAAAACATCAAAGTAATAACTTAATGCATAATGTAATTATACAATAAAGTAACTACAGAGTTTACAGTCTTAACAGTCAGGTATAACATACCTGGGACATATTATATCTTTATTAATGTGTCACTGCCTACTTGAAATGGTAAAGTGTGCTAAAGCAAGTAAACATGCAGTACTGTGTAGTATAGCTTCCAAGCATCAGTTAATGTTGGGGTCTACCCAGATTAAGAGTCACTGTAATGGTCTACTCCATGTCTGAAATATGCTGTAGGTTGCACTTAAATGAACAGGGTATATGGGTTAGTTAACAAAAGTCCTAGACAGCTATCCATGGTCAACATGCCAGAGTTGAAGCAGCATTAATCAATACATTTTAAAGGGTGATGGTGCATTGATAAGTAATGTTTTCAAATGAAGTATTCACTATTCCTGTATTCACTGCATGTGTGTTCTGATCTGACACCAGTCAACTGTCAAATGTAAACAAATAAAGAATGTAGCAACAAATGTCAGAAATAAATGTAGTGCAATACCCAGAGTATGGTTCAAACCTGTGTTCTAACCAAGGAAATCCCAGTAGCCTTGAATCATTGGAATTAAAATGAAGTCTTTATTACACCACAGGACCAAAACAAGAACAGCAAAATCGTAGAACTAAGCGCTTTCACCCTCACGTCCTAGGGCATCATCAGAGTACAAATTAACAGAAAACACATCATCCCTTAAATACAGATACTACTTGATTAATTAAATTAAATAGTAACGTAATCAATCAATCAATCAAACAATATTCTAATTAGTACAATAAAACCTCTTGTCTTTTAAAGTAACTAGTCCAGTAAAATGTAAAATAACTGACTTGAAATGCATTTAGACATGAACTAAAATATAATGTGTATAACTGGAGGTCTTATACAAAATGTATTTGTCTAAAATAGAGAATAAACTTCTTTTATGTGAATAATGTGAGTAAAGCCATACTAAATGTATAATGTGAAACAAAGAATGTAAGTTCCTAACATAACATTTCCGTATGAATTAATAAGCTATATTGAAGTTGTTGCAATGATGTGTACTAAAATTAAAATTACAGTACTGGATTTTGTCTAAGTACTAATTGAGTGTATTTGGATGTTTAAAAAATACTATAGTAAATTGTTTATATGTGAATAAATAAATAAATAAATAACTGTAGTAAAAATGTAAAACTTTCTTAAAAAAATGTATGCAGAATGTGAAAAATGTGTAAACAGTCTTTGTAACAAAGTCACAGATTAAATGTTGTCAATTCATACAGTTACAATAACCATAAAATTAATAAAACTGAAATAGAAATCTAATGAAATATTGAATTGTATAATATTAATTAAAACATCTTATATGTATATTACTATAAAAATGTATTTAATAATTTTCCTTAAAAAACTTTCCCTAAAAAAGTTGTGGTTGACATGAATTGAGGAGTGACATGTGGAATCATAATGAATGTTTACAAATTCATTTATGAAACATATACTCGCCCTGCAGGTGTAGTTCGATTATGAATAAGTTGTAAAATTGTGAATGAATGTGAAATGTGTTGAAAAAGAAGTTGATGTGTGTATAAATGTTGAGTGTGTCTATAAATAATGGTAGTTGAGTGATTTTATTGAGTTTAAAGCAGATTTAATACATAAGGATTAGTGGCTATGAAGGTCATTAAATGAACTGAGATTTTAGCTTAAGTATACTAGCTATAGAAATTTGATCATCGTGTAATCATCGGCTGCATTCCAGCTGACTGGAAGTCGGCCACTGTTATTCCCTTACACAGAAGTGGTGTATACACTGACCACAGGAGCTATAGACCTATTAGTCTGACTAGCTATATCTGTAAGGCCATGGGGCAAATCATCATGGATCATATCAAGAAAAATATAGGTAATCTAAAAACACTTGACCCTACACTGTTTGGATGTGTGAAAGGGAGATCATGCCTGTTAAACCTGGTGAACATCATCACCAATGACCTGGATGAAGGGACATCTGTGCATACAACCACCTGGAGTCAGCCAAGTCATTTGACACTATTCCTCACTCAGACATCATTAACAAATCCACCCAGCTAGCCATGAACAGTAATATCATTAGAGGGGTCACTACCTTGCTCACTGATAACACTCATATAGTCAGAATATCCCCCACTTTCTCAAATTAGCAGCCAACTCGATTGCCTATCTGGTCTCAATACTTATTAACAGATCTGTTAAAGAAGCTATTGTACCCAAAATTTGGAAGTCTTTCTATGTTATCCCCCTTCACAAAGGTGGCAACTCCAATGACCCCCTCAAATTATATACCCATTGCTATACATTCCCCACTATCAGAAATCCATGAAAAATGTGTACATAACCAGATACAGACATTCCTCATCCAAAACAACCTCTTGACTCCTACCTAGCATGGGTTTCGACTAGACATCAGTACCTCCACAGTTCTTCTGTTCTTTACATACACTACTGCTGAAGCCAGGGAAGGCAACAAACTGGTCTTTTGTCTGTTTGTAGACCTTTCCAAAGCATTTGATACAGTGTCTCACTCCACACTACTTAGTAAATGGGCTAACCTAAATCTTTCCAGCTCAACTCTCTCTTGGTTCTCTAGCTATCTTACTGACAGGCTACAATCAGTCAAATGGCAGCCTCTTGCTCTACATTCCTACCCATACACACTGCCATACTCCAGAGCTCTATCCAGGGACTCCTTCTTTTCAACATCTTTACCAATGACCTGCATTCTTCTACTACCCTCTGTACCCTCATACAATACGCCAATGACTCTAGTCTGATTACATCTTCTAACTCAATCTCACAACTACCGACACATACACAACAATCTTAGTTGAAAGCTGACTAAGTGATAATCAGCTTATTCTGAACCCTAAAAAAAACAAAACTCCTTCTCTTTCTCCCCAAGGCCAGTGACCACCTTAAACTCTCCTTCTCCTGCTCATCAACAAATAAAACCATCATCAATGTTGACAGTCACACAAAACTACTAGGCATGACAATTGATAACCAGCTAAAATTTGACTTACATATCCAGCAATCAATTAAGAAAGCTAATCAAAAACTTGGCCTACTATACCGCAATAAAAATTTTCTATCCACTGATTCCAGACTTACCCTGGCCCAAGAATATCTCCTTCCTAGCCTCCTCTATGGAGACCAGTCCTTACCAAACTTCAATCCTGCCTGCTTGAACAAACTTACAATAAAATCACTAAATTTGCAGTTAACTTACCTAATCCTACCCACCATTGCCTAACTCTCAGCAAACTACACTGGCTTGAATTTTCTCATCATCTCCAAATGTCTCAACTTCACATATCCCACTTCCTTCTCAATAAACATACTGCATGTCCTTCTCTCTCCAATCTAGTCATTTTCTATACCCCATCCCTTCTCTTACTCAGTACTGAAATACTCCTTCTTCAAACTTATAGGCCCAAAATGAACATTGGCAATCTCTTATATAAATCCTCCATTGCAAAATTCTGCAACAACCTCCTTGCCAATTTACGTAGCATTACACAAACTAACAGCTTCAAAAAAAGAACTAAAACACTTTCTTCAGAAAACTTGGATATGCCCTTACCAAGACCCTACCTAACCTTGATTGTAACATTTCTCTTTCCCACTTTTGTGCTGTGCGTTTTTTGCCCTACACTACTTAGAAAGTGCTGTGGTGCTATACAATCTGTACAAATGCATTATGTTTAAAATTACTTACAAATGTATTATGCTTATAATTACAGGATATGTACGAGGGTAGTGTGACAGTGGTGAGATCTGCGGTGGGTGTGACAAATGCATTTAAGGTGGAGCTGGGATTACATCAAGGAACAGCTCTGAGCCCTTTCTTATTTGAAATGGTGATGGACAGGTTGACAGACGAGATCAGACAGGAGTCCCCATGGACTATGATGTTTGCAGATGACATTGTGATCTGTAGTGAGAGTAGGGAACAGGTGGAGGAGACCCTGGAGAGACGGAGATATGCTCTAGAGAGAAGAGGAATGAAGGTCAGCAGAACTAAGACAGAATATATGTGTGTGAATGAGAGGGAGGATAGAGGAATGGTGAGGATGCAAGGAGTAGAGGTGGCAAAGGTGGATGAGTTTAAATACTTGGGATCAATAGTTCAGAGTAATGGTGATTGTGAAAGAGAGGTGAAGAAGAGAGTACAGGCAGGATGGAGTGGGTGGAGAAGAGTGTCAGGAGTGATTTGTGAGAGACGAGTACCAGTAAGAGTGAAAAGGAAGGTCTACAAGAGGGTAGTGAGGCCAGCTATGTTATACGGGTTGGAGACAGTGGTATTGACAAAAAGGCAGGAGTCAGAGCTGGACGTGGCAGAGTTAAAGATGTTAAGATTTGCACTGGGTGTGACAAGGGTGGACAGGATTAGGAATAAGTATATTAGAGGGTCAGCCTAGGTTGGAAGGTTTGGAGACAAAGCCCGAGAGGCAAGATTATGTTGGTTTGGATATGTGCTGAGGAGGGATGCTGAGTATATTGGGAAAAGGATGCTAAGGATGAAGCTACCAGATAACCAGAAAAGAGGAAGGCCTAAGATAAGGTTTATGGATGTGGTGAGAGAGGACATGCAGGTGGTTGGTGTGACAGAGCAAGATGCAGAGGACAGGAGGAAATGGAAACAGATGATCTGCTGTGGTGACTCCTAACGGGAACAGCCTAAAGATGATGATGAATAAAATAATAGTATATTAAATAACATGAAATAACAGAGAGGAGAATTCAGTAAAGCTTACACAATTTTTTTTGATGTGCACATTGGAGATAATAATATAATAAATAACATCAATAATAGAGGGGGAATTCAGTAAAGCATACTCAATTTTTTTGAAGTACATATTGCAGTGTGATGCGTACATAAGCCTAAACAATTTTAGATTCAGTAAGCATCGCTTAGCAGTGCGCAAGCACTTGGAAACAGGGAAAGTTCGGTGGAATGCAAATTACCAGATAATCAGTTGAATCTTATGCAGTCACCCAGCTTGAGCATTCCAACAAGCAAAAAGGCATCTATGTAAAATCTGTGTCAGTGTCCATACTGTACGCAGCATTTTTCTGAATACAGGAGTCTACACTGACAGAAGGGGATGCAAAATTCCACAGTATAGAGCATATCTCCATCCCTCCAGGGTCTCGTCCTCCTGTTCCCTACTCTCACTACAGATCACAATGTCATCTGCAAGCATCATAGTCCACGGGGACTCCTGTCTGATCTCGTCTGTCAACCCGTCCATCACCATTGCAAATAAGAAAGGGATCAGAACTGATCCTCAATGTAATCCCACCTCCACTTTAAACGCATCTGTCACTCCCACCGCAGACCTCACCACTGTCACACTACCCTCGTACATATCCTGTACCACTCTTACATTCTTCTCTGACACTCCCGACTTCCTCATACAATACCACAACTCCTCTCTATTCACCCTGTCATATGGTTTCTCTAAGTCTAAGAAAACACAATGCAACTCCTTCTGACCTTCTCTGTATTTCTCCATCAACAGTCTCAGAGCAAACATCGCATCTCTAGTGCTCTTTCCCAGCATGAAACCATACTGCTGATCACTAATCATCACATCCCTTCTTAACCTACCTTCCACTTCTTTCCCTTAACTTCATGCTGTGACCGATCAATTTAATCCCTCTGTAGTTACTACAGCTCTCCACATCACCCTTATTCTTAAAAATCGGTACCAAAACACTTTTTCTCCATTCCTCAGGCATGCTCTCACTTTCCAAAATTTCATTAAAAAACCTGGTTAAAAACTCCACTGCCATTTCACCTAAACACCTCCAAGCTTCCACAGGTATGTCATCTGAACCAACAGCCTTTCCATTCTTCATCCTCTTCATAGCCATCCTTACTTCCTCCTTGCTAATCTGTTGCACTGCCTGATTCACTATCCCTACATCATCCAACCTTCTCTCCCTCTTATTATCTTCATTCATCAGCCCCTCAAAGTACTCTTTCCATCTGCTCAACACACTGTCCTCGCTTGTGAGTACGTTTCCGTCATTATCCTTTATCATCTTTACCTGCAGCACATCTTTCCTATCTTGGTCCCACTGTCTAGCCAATTGGTACAGGTCCTTTTCTCCTCCTTAGTGTCCAACCTTTCATACTTTTCATTTGCCTTATCCTTAGCCTTCACCACCTCTCTCTTTGCCATACACCTCATCTCCTTATACTCCTGTCTACTTTCTTGATCTCTCTGATAATCCCACTTCTTCTTTGCCAACCTCTTTCTCTGTATACTCACCTGCACTTCCTCATTCCACCACCATCTCGCCTTGTCATTCTTCCTCTGTCCAGATGACATACCAAGCACCTTTTTAGCCATATCCCTTACTAGCTCTGCTGTAGTTAACCAGCTATTTGCTAACTCTTCACTGCCACCTAGTGCCTGTCTTAACTCTTCCCTGAACTCCACCTCACAATTACCCTTTTTCAATTTCCACCATTTGATCCTTGGTGCTGCCCTCACACTCCTCCTCCTCTTCTTGATCACCAGCGTCATCTTACAACTAATTATTATTCAATAATATGAATTATTATAGTGATGAAATTAAATGAATTGCTTTTTATGCTGCTAACTCTGTATGTGCTGCTATTTTTAATGATGCCTTTTAAAGGTAGCATTTATATGTTTTTATATGTTATGTCTTTAAACATTGATCAGTTGAGCTGGCTAGGTGCATGTAAGTATATATACTGCACAGAATGGGATTGCCTCTTTTTATGCATCAAGAAAGAGTCCTGGGGCTCGAAAGCTTTGTTTTTATCTGTGCTTTTGCATGCATTATGTATATTATTAAAAGTTTTTGAAAGACATATTGGACCATGTTTTTTTTTTCTCTTTGGCTGTCACTTGGTTTACTTCAGTCCATTCAGTTGCCTATCTGTTTTTTTTTCTTTGGTTGCTGCTTGTAAAACTGTCAGTTTGCTTTACTAAATGCTTCTTATGTGTCATAGCTGGCCTGCCAGTACCTGAGGTTACCCTGTTTAATAAAAAAAAAATTGCGCCAGCTTCATGTCCAAAGAGGGATTAAGCCCTGATTTTGCTCCAGATGACTTGGGACTGTTTACCATATCTGAGCACTGCAGAATGTGTCTGATGATGGGCATGAGACTCATTGCAATTGCTCCACCAGCCTTTGGAGAAAGGGGCTGTGATTGGTTCCCTTAGTGAGAATGGATAATATAATTGTACCAGCATTCTTCTTACATCCTGGGAGCCACTTGTATGACAACACACATGAGCATATATTTCTCAACTGCGATAATTGAAACAAAATGCTATAATTTTGGGCTTCAAAAGTAGAATTGGTTCTTATACTTTTACCAATGCTCCTTATAAAGTCTGACCAAATTATAGGTGCATACCCTTATTAAAAATAAAAACAATAAATAAATAAACTACGTCTACACAATGATTCCCTAACACCAGCTATACAGGGACTAGTACATAAAGATCTTCTATAGTATGTAACACCACAAATGTGGCAAAGGGATAGGAGTTAGGACCTCCATCCAAGTAACACTTCCTAACAATCGAGTGGCCTGATTATGGTCTCAGCGCAGGCAGGAAATAAATGGGTCCTTGGCATCTAATCCTGTCCAAGGCATATGAATCAGCCCTAGGCCTCTTACCCTGTCCAAGGTATGAATGGGCCCTAGGCCTTTTACCCAATGAATCTCTCTGTCAGTCTGTATGACTTAATAAATAAGATGATTTGGTGTAGGAATAGGTGCCATTCAGTAGTCATGAGGAGAAGACAGGAGAAAAAAATTACCTTTGATCTCTTCACACAAAAAAAGCATAAGAACTGAGGCAGACCAATACCAACTGCTCCCCAAGTACAATGCATTCCCAAAACACTCACACTTGAAGTAATCAAGATT
The DNA here is from genome assembly GCF_019279795.1 of Protopterus annectens. Taxonomy (NCBI): domain Eukaryota; kingdom Metazoa; phylum Chordata; order Ceratodontiformes; family Protopteridae; genus Protopterus; species Protopterus annectens. The sequence continues at coordinate 541,411,142 of NC_056748.1, read as the reverse complement.
TAATTTCATACATTATTATTTTAACAATCAGTTGCAACAAATGCATATACTCTTTGAATATTCTTCTTTTGCTTTTTGCCTGGTGCCCACAATACTGAAATGTTGTTGTTTTTCTTTCGGCTTTTCCCGGTCAGGGGTCGCCACAGCGGAACTCCGGTCCGCTAATGATTGGCAGTCGATTTTTATGGTGCTGAGTTGCCAGCCCAACCTTCAACAAAGGCACACCCATTCACGTATGTCTTTCAAACTCCACTCGACCGCGGGGAGGACATGCAGACTCCACACAGAAGGCGCTCCAGCCGAGAATTGAACGGGAGAACTTCTTGCCAACAATACTGAAATGCTAATGGTTTATGCAATCTGCATAATTACTTCAAGTGAAACAGGACCTGGGCCTGCACAATGAGGCTGGTCTTGCTTATTGAAAGATGCTGATACAGATGTATAAAAAAAAAAACACCTTAGATTATTTATAAATAAAAATATGTCCTCATAAAATAGATTATTCAATTCATATAAATATAATTAGCAAAATAAAATAATCAAATATCACCATTAACAAAACTGAGTTGTTCAAATAGCAAACAAAAATAAACATTTTATTTTCATGTCCATCAGGCTACTCATGTTCCTGGTATCATACAAAGTAAATCAAACTGTTGACTTCACAATGGATCCAAAGAAAAGACCACTTTTGCACCATGGATCATTATTAATTGGACTTGAACAAGCATTTTGTGATGTGGCTTCTTTAATACTATAAATAGGTCAAAGAAGAGCTCTGTTTACATCTTTATACACCAATGACTGAGCTCTGTTTACATCTTTGTACACCAATGACAAAGCCCAAAAAGGTCAGAAAAAAATGGCAGTGCAACAAAAGTACAAATGTTACTCAACTCTAAATGTACAAACACTGAAAATAAAAAAAAAGCTCTGCTACTTAAACCATATGCATGAAAACAGCAGACATATGTCCAACAGTGTTTAGAACAATGCTGTAGATGTATAAGCAGAGGAACAGACTGCAGCTAATCCAAGTATTACTTATCTATAACTGCTTAGTCAAAATGAAGTGGTTGTCATTGCTCATAAATTCAAATGAAGCTAAATGTCTGCATTCAAAAACTAGAAATAAACCACAGAGGTACTGATTTCAGCAGCTGGCTAGTCAGCCTGTTCAGCCCTCCGCCTATTGTTATTATACTGGATTGTGTTCTGTACCAAACCATAGTTGTGTATGACTCAGAGTTTTCTATGTTTACTTTATACTACATCTTTGGCCATCATACTATTTTAAATACACAATGAATTTGTGTGCTTTACAATGACTTCTCTGTAAGCTTAAGCAGTTCATGCATCAGTATTAGTGCATCTTCACCTCCCCACGTCCATGTCCTTCCCAACATGGTTAAGCTACTGAACACATCTTCTCTGCCTACTGGCTTAACTGACTCAGGAGATACATATGTACATTTATATACATACATATGTTTACATCTATCTATCTATAGCTATCTATCTGGATACACACACACACACACACACACACACACACACACACACACACACACACATATATATATATATATATATATATATATATATATATAGAGAGAGAGAGAGAGAGAGAGATGTGTGTGTATAGATAGATAGATAGATAGATAGATAGATAGATAGATAGATAGATAGATAGATATTATTCCTGCCCCAGTAATTTGGCCTACCTGGCAAACATGGAGGCCCAGTCTACCCTCATCCCTTCTCCTTACTGCATTTGGTATTTGTAAACAGTGTAGAGGCTGTCTAATGCTCACTGACAACCAAATACTATCAGACTGACAACACATGATTTGTAAGAAGTGTAATTAACTATATTACCTGGAGACCACCCTCTCGTAAAGATGGCTGGTTGACAACACTCACCAATGCCTCCACAAGATCACACTAAACTAACAAATACTGAATCTGTAAAAAAGAAATATAAAAATTACTCCCCAAACCTCCAAGACTCAGGACTAAAGAGTCTCAGCAGCAATTCATTAACACAATGTCACTATACTCCCACAACTTAGCAAGTCTCGAGGCCACTGACAGCAAACATTCAAATGCTACTAAGTTTGTGTTTTCAAATAGAAACGTCCTAGCAATTGCTGACTCTGTCATTAGGAACTAGACCCTAAACCCACTAGGCTGGATAAAGTAAGGGTAATAGATCTATTTCTAGTGGAAGAATGACTAGGACCTGAGTGTGAATGACCCAGGATGCTCAAGGCAGAAGGTCATGCAGAGAGAGAGATTTTGCTAGGTATGTGTTGCATGCAGGTAAAACACCCTCACCCAAAATGATGTCCAAATGCAAAAGAAAATATAATTGGTCTTAACAACTGGCTATGCAACTGGTTCCATTTTAGGAGGATCTAGTATGTATCAGCTTGGGATAAGCTACTTTCCATGGATGTCCACACCTTTCGTTTAGTGTATTCTGTATATTGGTCAAAGTATGTATTGTCCACATTGTACCCTTTTTGTCAAAGTCCACCTTCTGAACATTCCAAGATAACAAAACTGCATGCAGCAAACTTCAGTCCAGACCATGTCAAGGTTGCTCACCCTCATGAACACAGGGAGGACATACAGACGTAGTTCAGAAGGAACACAGCTAAGACCTAAACCACAGAATCCCTTGCTGTGAGGTGGCATTGGCACCCATTGCACCACTGAGCCACCTGTCAGCTTTGACAAAACAAATGGCTTTACATACTCTTAAAATAAAGGCTTGAATCTCCAGCACCAAAGAAATAGGACATGTTGGAGATACTATTACTCAAAATGTTTCCACCTTTGGAATAATCTTCCATATACACAAAACAGAGAGTGAGACCCAGGCTAACTTAAACGAAAATATCCATAATTCTGTTGGAGGCAGGACGTGCCCTGTGAGGGGGGGTATTGACAAACTAATTATAGTACGTGGACTGTCTCTGAATCTATTAACCCTAAAAGTGCTCTTTGAATAACTAACCAAGGATACAGTAAATTCACTTCTAGCAATAGTTAGAATGCTACCTAAGTATACAGCTATTTAAAGAAATGGCGTGCAAGTAATACAAAAGTGAGCATAAAGTCAAATTTTAACTAGTGCTTCATATGCAAACAGAAAGATTATAATGTAAAACCATACATGTCCAACTCAGAAAACAAATCATGGAGTGATAAGACAACTGCCACTAGTGATTAAGGCAAGTGGCATATACAAATAAGGAAGCAGGCAAGCAACTGACAATGACTTTCATCACTACACTATCCAGATTTCAGCTTTTAAAAGACGGTTAATGGATTCCATATAATACAGCTGCTCTAACCTGTCTCAGACTATGGAGAACAGAAAACATAAGCAGAGATTAATAAGTTCAGCAATGAGCAAATAGTAATAGTAATAGTAAATAGTAAGCAAAAGTAACCATTTATAAAGTCAAAAAGACATCAGCCTTACATCCTACTGGTAATAGAGCTGTTGTTAGGCTTGTATTGTTGCACTGGATCTGTTAACAAAATGTAGTACTTAGTTAACTCAAACCTATCAAACAGCATTGCTCAGGCATATAGCTGAAATGTTGTACATCATTTAATATACTACACTTCTAAATAAAATTGATTTATATGATAATATGGTTTTATGTAACTGAAATAAAACTGAAGATGCTGTTAGCACATTTACTAATGCTGAGTTTATGAATTCCAACTGCTTTGTGCAAGTCTGGAATTCTAACTCATTAATATTTTGTATCTTCAAAAATGCAGATTCTTTTCTTACCCTTGTTTTGCATGCCATACCATTCTCATGCATGGTACACTCTTTATATACCAGTGGGTCACTGTTTCCATGTCCTTTTCTGTTTCCTTCTGTGCTTTCACTCACTCTCACTATCTTGCAGTGTTTCAGAGCCTGTTCTCACATTTGTCTTGCTCTTTCAGCTCCCCTTTTTGTTTTGCTTTATGTTTGTCCTTGCTATGTCCAGAAATCTATCCATTAATAATCCATTCTTAGGACAAGTACTTTGGTATGTATGTTTTGTAGATGACGGTTTTATGTTGTGGAAAGGTTGTGGTTCAGATCTTGCACATTTTTTAGAGTATTTGCATATGACAACTGATTTCTTGAGGTGTTCTTATCAGACTTCTGCTACAGAAATCAAGTTCCTTGATGTTAAAGTTATTAAGTCTCATTTGAATCGTTTGAGTAGTAATATTTACTTTAAACCAACCAGAAGGAATGCATTCTTGCATAAATCAAGTATGCATCCCAGACGCATTCCTAGAAATGTGCTCAAGGGGCAAGTTTTTAGGACAATATGATTACATGACAGAGATGAGGATGCAGTGATCGCACTCAGCAGTTTAAAATCTGAATTTATGGACAGGGGTTATTCAAGCGTGGACATTGATCAGACTATTTCTGATGCTTGGAAATTGAGACATACTAGATGTAGATCTTATTTGAATTCAAATAATGTTGTTGATAGTATGGGCAATAATTTCAGAGTTGTATTCCAGTTTGCCAGTAATATTAATCAGTACACAGACGTTGTTAAGAAATACTGGTATCTATTACAAGATGTTCCTGGTCTCACTGAAAAAATTGGTGAGAGTCCAAACTTTAGCTTTAGGAATAATAGATCACTTAAGCAGCATCTTTGTACTGGAGAAGTACGTAACATTGTTCGTCTCTCCACTCGTTTTGGCACTTTCCCGTGCAGAAACTGTAGTGCCTGTCAGTATATTTTTAGTAAGAACACGTATACTCATCCCACTAGATATTTTATGTTATGCTCCAATCAATATTCAGATTGTAGGACTACTGATGTTGTTTATCTTTGTTTTTGCCAGCAATGCCCTGCTTTTTACGTAGGTAAAACTAACAGGATGTTTAAGGACAGAATTCTAGAGCACATCAGAGATATCACAAACAGGAAGCAGTCTAAAGCATTAGCTAACCGTGTTATGTGCACTGATTATTCTCATTCTTTTAAATGTTTTGTTTTGCAACACATTCATAGAAATTCTAGAGGAGGAGATGGAGAAAACATTAAAGAAAGTTATGAACAGAAGTGGATACTGAAACTGAATGCTGAAAAATATCCTGGCCTTAATGGCACTACTTCTTTAATACCTTTTTTGGTACTTTTCCATTAACGGGGCAACAGTCTTCGCGAAACAGAGCTGTTGTGGTTCGCAAAGACTGCTGCCACTTTAACTGAATTAACGGAAAAGTACCAAGGCATTTATGGATTTGGCGGCACTATGCACAACTATAAACCAGTATAAGTGTAGTTTGCATTACATGGTGTTTTTCTATTTACTGACAAATATGAAATCATGTGCATAGAATCGTACTGTGAGAAGTCATGGAACCATAGTGTTTAACTAACTGAACAGGTCACAGCAGACTTCCTTTCCTTCTCTTTTAGAAATAAACAGCTTTGTCAGGAGGCAGGGAAAAGGCCTATTCATACAGCACCACTTCTTTCAAGGTTTGCCAGTTTCCCTGCCGTGCCTTTTCATTGGAAACGTCTTATGTCACTTTACAGAAGAAGTGGGTTGCTTCACTCCTACTTACTTTCCATTCATTATGTTTGGGACCTTACCTCACATTTCTTCCCTGTCCCATTTCTAGCACAACCACATGGTCCCCAAAAGTAAACACTGCCTCTTAGAAAGTGGAGCACACAACATGTGGAACGGTAATGTTTGCTAGGTAAAAAACATTTTCTCTAATTTATATACGGATTTCATTAACAGCAAATAGTCATGAAACTGGATTTTTTCATACACAGTCAGGGCCAGTTGATATTTCTCTGTGTAAGTTATCGAGGCAACACTTTCAACATGATCGTTCAGTTGTAATGTAGTACCTTAAGAAGTCTGTTAACCAGAAGTGTGTATAATTTAACAAAATCTTGGTTTTTTTTATAATGTATTATGAAAACAAATACTGTTTACACATATGTGGTCAGCAGGCATGTTAACAAACTGGATTACAGCTGAACAATCACGTTGAATGTGTTGCCCCGATAACGGAAAAGTACCCCCTTTTTTAAAGGCTAGACGCCTTAATAATTAGTTTGTGATGTTGTCCATATGAAGGGCTTGCATATTTTAAGTAGTTTTAGATATTTGTATATTGTATTTTCTATTTTTATACATCTTCTTCTCATTTATATCTGACGTTGGTTTTAGCCTTTTACATTATTACATAAAATAGAGTTAAATATTTTGTGGTTGCTAATCTAAAGTATGACATTATTGGTTAACTATAATTGATATGTTAATTGATTTTATTTGCACTTATTTAAGCACTGAGTTGCCTTTTAGTTATGTCTGATGAAGCAGTGATAGTTGTGAAAGCGCTTACCATCTTGTTACTTTGTTTTTTATTAAAATGTCTACTGAGTGTTACCTCGGTGCATTGTACTTTTTTCTCTAGCTATGTCCGGAAATCATTTGTCTAATCCTCCCCTCTGGAACCTGCCTGCATTGAAGGTTTTTTATCTGTGTAGCCATTAATCCTGCTCTTCTTCCTTGCCCACTATCTTATCTCATCATTTCCTACTCCCCACATACAGAGTTTCTGTGAATGGACCCATCCCTTCCATATGTCTTCTTCCACACTCCTAGTGCCTCTCCCAAATAACTTGGGCCCATCTGCATACACATACAACATACAGGTTCATAGGTTTAGGTTCATAGGTCCATACTAGGCTATCTGCCCTAGAGCATTTATAAGCCTAGCCAGAATGTGTTTGGCTTTCACCACCCATTTTAAATTTATTTTGTTATGCCCTTTTTCGAGGTTAGTATACTGTGCCTCTGTCTAACAGTGACACAGAAGTGATACCCGGGGTAAACCTACGATCTCCCATCCACTCATCAAGATTCCTCTTGAAGAGAGTCAATGAGGGACTCTGCCTAACCTGGACTGGGATTTTATTCTAGAGTGAAGGGAGCTTCTGGGTTATGCATCTGTCCCTCCAGCATGTCCTATTTATTTCAGTGCTGAGGTTCAAGTCTCTCGAGCGCATAGCTCGATGGGATTTGGATTTTCTGAGGTGCAGCATGTCCATTAATTCCGGGTTGGACATGGCTTTATACATCAGGCACAGATCATCTCTGAACAGGCGGTATGCCACTGAGTAGAGCTGGAGTTTCTTTAACCGGGCAGCATATGGCATCTGTTTTAAGCCCTTTGATCCTCTTGGTGAGGTACTTTTGGGGTCTTTCCAGTTGCTGCAGGTGTCTGGTAAGGTACATCCCAAAAGGGGCATTGTACTCAATTATGGGCCTGATGAGGGATGAGTAAAGAGGCACGATGACCTCCCCTGATCTAGATGTGAATCCCTTCATGATTAGGTGGGCTATATAAAATGTTTTTCTAACCACTTTGGCCACGTGGTTGTCAAATGAGAGATTGCTATCAACTTGGGTCCCCAGGTCCCTAATTACTTCTTCTGTACTTAACGGATTACCACCTATGTGATAATTTGTGGGCACTTTGTTTTTGCCAAAGGGGATGACTTTACACTTTTTGGCATTTAGCTTGAGGCCATGGCTCTGGCACCAGTTGTCTGTTTCTATGAGGCCCTTTTGGAGGATGCTTGTGTCGGCTGGAGAGTCGATTATGGCGCCCAGTTTGCAGTCATCTGCGAACTTGGTCAGCCACAGTCCTTCCGTGTTGGCCTGTACCTCTGAGAAATATATACCGAACGAGAGAGGTCCCAGGACTGAGCCTTGTGGGACACCACTTGTAACTGGTTTGGAGTCTGACATGGCTCCAGCAATTCTAACCATGTGGGTTCTGTCCTTGAGCCAGTTTGCAATCCATCTAGTGACATAGGGGTTTATATTTAAGCTGGTGAGCTTATCTATAATGCTCGAGTGGGGTATTGTATCGAAGGCTTTTGTGAGGTCCAGGTAGGCTGTGTGGACCACCTTCCCCTCGTCAATGGCCTTGGTGACTGTTTCAAAGAAATCAACCAGGTTTAAGAGGCAGGATCTGCCCTTAACAAAGCCAAACTGGGTAGGATCCAGTGTCTGTAGGTCCCAATATCTTTATTTATGAGGTCCATGATGATCCTTTCCATAGCTTTGCAGACCAAGCTAGTCAGGCTTATGAGGCGATAGTTTCCGGAATCCGTTGAGGCACCACCTTTATGGAGAGGGACCACTGTTGTTGTACGCCACTCTTTGGGCACATATCCTGTAGTAAGGCTGAGATTAAACAGTAGTTTTATGTTTGGGTTTAGCTTTTCTTGGAGTTCATGTAGGACGCAGCCCGGGACACCGTCTGGTCCCATTGATGCTGTGTTTTTTGCTTTGGAGAGGGCGGCTCTTACCTGAGCATCTGAGATGTCAGGGGGGAAGCACTCTGCTGGGATAGATATTTGCCCATTTGGTGGGGAGGGGGGGGAGAAGTCTGCGCTGAACCTGTCAGCTAGGATGTTGGCAATGTCTGTGGGTTCAGTGTATTTTTTGTCATTTTGGACTAATTCTGAGCATATCTGGGAATTACCACCCAGGTTCCTAACATAACTAAAGAAAGCCTTGTAATTATCCTTAGTGTCCTGTGCAATTTTTCTCGCGAAGCTGGCCTTAGACAATTTTATGAGTTCCCGTAGTTTTTTGCTAATACTGATCAGTGATGCCTTCCCTTTTTGGGATTTTGCTCTATCATTTAGTAGCTTCCTCCTTCTATTGTATAGTTTGTTTATGGCTGGGGTCCACCAGACAGGACGTCTGCCTTTGGAGGATTGGGTCTTGGTTTTATTTGGGATTGCATGATCCATGCATTCCTGAAGGTGTTCATAGAATGCGTTTATAAAGGATTCTGCGGTCTGGGCCGTATTTTTCACAGGCCCGGCGGCTTTGAAGGATTCCACCTCGGTTTTGAGGAGTGTGAAATTTGCTTTAGAGAAGTTTTTCACTGTGGTTTTCTGGGCAGGGGGTGGGGTCGGGATGTGAATATCCAGTGAGATTAGTTTATGGTCTGATCTTACCAGTGAGGGATACACTTCTGGTCTGGAGCATAGAGTGGTAACAAGTTGTTCAATAGCATTTGAGTTTATAAATTCTAGGAACCTTTGGGCTAGGGTGTTGGAGCTAGAGTAATGCTCCCAGTCTATGTTTGTGTAGTTGAAGTCGCCAAATATAATGGTGTTTGGAGAGACCCTCATATTTTCTAGTGTTCTCAGAAAGGCCGAGTGGGGTTCCTGGGTTTGGGAGGGTGGTCTGTAGCAGGCTATAAACTGGAAGGCAGTTTTACCCACTGTTACTTGCACATGGATAGTCTCTGATGCTTCGTGCTTTGCCACCAACCTGGAGGTGTGGGTATCTTTGATGAATATCGATCTCCCCCTCCTTTTGTGGTTCGGTCCAAGTTTTGGGGCTGAAGAGCATGGTATGAGGTATAACCTGGTAGTGCTGGGGTGCTCTCGGGAGCCCTGAACCAGGTTTCTGTTACTGCACAGATATCGATGTTCTCCATGCTAAGGAGAGTTTTGAGTGTGTGCATCTTGAGGTTTAGACTTCTGGCGTTGAGTAGCATTACTCTTAGTTTCTTATCCCTTGTGATACCTATGGAGGTGGGTTTATCTTTTGAGCCTTGCCTAAAAAAGGCACAATGGGGGTTGCAAGAGCCTTTGCCAATATCTGAAAGCCCAGGGGTGACAGGTGCAAGCCGTCCCTAGCGAAACATCGTGGCTTGTCGAGCATATCATCCCAAGCTGACAGGCATTGGATCCCCTTTGAATGACACCAGTACTTAAGCCAATTGTTGAAATTGATCATCTTGTCTTCATATTGTGGCATCATTCTTGGTGAGGGTAAGATGCTACTCAAGGTCAGGGTCATTCCGGCCTGGGCTACATGCTCAGAGAGCTCCTTTATGTCTCTTTTCATGTAGTCCAGGGAAGTATGTCTCAGGTCATTCACACCAGCATGGACAATGACTGAGTCATATTTGTACTTGCCTTGGAGTGACCTGAGTGCTTGTGTTATGTGGCGGATCCTAGCGCCCGACAGGCTGCTCACCATGACCCTCTCCTTGTTCAGCCTGGTGAGCGGGATGTCAGTGTGCCTGACGATAGAGTCACCTATTACAAGTGTATCAGGTGTGTTGTTTAGTCTTAAGGGCTGTGACTGTTTGGCACACTGGCTTTGTGAAATATGTGTTGCACGTGTTTTGTTTTGGGGTAGCGGTTGCTTGGGTGTCTGCTTTGGAGGTCTCTGCTGCTTAGGCAGATCTTTATTTAGAGCCTCCAAGTATGTTTTTGTGTGATTATGTGTTTGGTTTGCTGTCGTGGTAGGTCTATGTGAGACTGGAATTGTAGTGAGTGTGGTTTCCTTCTCCTCCTGACTGGTTATGCCAGTACTGAGTTGAGAGAGCTTAGCCTCCAGTTTGGCTATATGGTTGCATCTCTCACATGTGTTGGAATTTGTTGGGAGGTGGAGAGGGTTGTCTGTGTACATGAGGCAGTTGCAACATTGCCTCAAGATTCCCAGATTCATCAGCTGGACCAGAGAGGAGATTGACAACTGACCTTTGGACATGCTAGAATAATATTGGGAATTCCTTAATAATTGAAAACAAGGGCCAGTGGGGAGTGAGGGTGTAGTGCTTTTAATTTTTAGTGCTGACTTATATAATTGCTTTAGCGAGCAAGTGCCAGGTAACTCAAGTGTAATGTGTTACAGGTAACTTAAATGCAAAAATGACAAACAGTAACTTTCTTTCAAGTGAAACAAGGAAATAAGTACAGTAAGCAATGCAGATATCAACATACCTGCATTACTTGCCCATCTCCTTCAGTTTGAGTTTGCCTTTCTTCCTTCTATCAGTATTTTGGCATGAGGGAGTACCTACGAAGAATACCCAGTGTCTGACCATCCATGCAATTTCTGCAATTCTAATATTATTTTGAGTACCTTCTGCCTCTGCACTCATTTTGCTCCTCTCCAATCCCCTTTTTCTTAGCTCGTTCTGCATGGTTTCTTTTAACATCTCCTGCAGGTCTTCAGAGATCAGCTTACCAATACCCTTGATCTTTTTTTCTTATTTTGCTTAAGGGAACTCCATTTCCTCCCCCCCCCCACCCCCTGCACTCTGTTATCTCTAGATATTTTCTCAGCATCTACGGTACTTACAAATCTCTTCCTGGTAGCCCAAACTACTTCTTGTAAAGTTTTGAGCACAGTCTATCTCCCTACTTCATTTTATTAGGTCCTTCTGGCCCTTGACCCCCTGTTCTTTCCATAAATCTATCTGTAGCCCAGGCAGGTATGGCACTAGCCCAGAGTAGCATCCTGCCATCATCCAGAATGATACCACAGTACAAGGACAAAATGATTGAAATCAACAATTGGCTAAGCTTCTGGCGTCATTCTAAGGGGATCCAGTATCTGTCTGCCTGGGATGACATGATCGACAGACCACTATGCTTTTCCAGAGATGGCCTGCACCTGTCTCCCTTGAGATTCCGGATACTGGCTAAGGCTCTTGCTACCACTATAGTGTCTTTTTTTGGCAAGGTTCAAATGACAAATTCACCACCATAACAGGTACAAGCAAGGAAAATCTGAGGGTAATGCTACTCAATGCTTGAAGTCTAAACTTGAAAATGCACTCACTCAAGGCATTCCTTAAAATGGAGAACATCGACATCTGTACAGTGACAGAGACCTGGTTCAAGGCTCCAGGGAGCACAACCTGCATTACCAGGCTATAATTCATACAACACCGTTTGGCCACCTAACCTGGACTGAAACACTAAAGGTCGAGGCATGTCCATATTCATTAAGGATATCCACAACTCCAGGCTAGTTGCTCAGTATAATGCATCTGAGATTATCCAAGTGCAACTAACTCTGGGCAAGACCGCATTCCAAATTGTAGCTTGCTACAAATCCCCCACCATGACCCAGGATCCCCACTCCTTATTTCTTGATACAATGGAAAATATTAGGGTACAGCCTAACACCCTAATAATAGGCGATTTCAACTACCCCACAATTAACTGGGAAAATTAGTCATGTACTAACTCTTTTGCTCAACGTTTTCTGGAATTCATAAATTTCAGTGCCTTGGATCAACTTATCCACACCCCAACCAGGGGCAGCAGTATCCTAGACCTGGTCATTACCAACATGGGCAACCGGTGTTCCACACCAGAGGTCAATTCCTGATTGGTCAGATCTGACCACAAGCTAATCACCCTAGACATCCACATCCCGCCCACACACCCCACACCCCCCATTAGGGAAACTACTGTAAAAAATTCTCCAAAGCCAACTTCAGGCCTCTTAAGACAGAAGTGGCAAACTTCACGACATCCATGCAGACAGACAATAGAGGTACAACTGATGAATCCTACACAGATGCACTTTGTAAGCACTTTCACAAGTGCATGGATCGTGCAATCCCTAACAGAACCAAGAGGTTAGTCTTCCAAAGAAAGGAAGACAATCTGGTCCCCTGCCATAAACAAACTCTGCAACAGAAGAAAGAAACTGTTGCAAAAAAGAGTAAAATCCTATGATTGGAAGAACCCCCTGGTTGCCTCAGTAAGAAGCTGAGATCCCTCATAAAATCCTCCAAAGCTAGTTACGAAAACAAAATCACCACTGATGCTAAAGACAGCCACAAAGCATTCTATAGCTATGTTAAGAATCTCAATGGCAACACTCAGATCTGCTCTGAGTTACAGCACAATGGTACTAAATATACAGAACCAACTGATATTGCCAACATCCTGGCAGATAGGTTCAGTGCTAACTTTACCCCCCCTCTCACCCCCTAAAGGGCCCATCTCTATACTGGAAGAATGCAAAATTCTTATAATCATGGCTGCACAGGTAAAAAACACACTCTCCAAAGCCAAGAACACAGCATCCATGGGACCTGACAACATCCCAGGCTGCGTTCTACACGAACTACAGAATCAAACTGGCACACCACCTAAGTACCATCTTCAATCATAGCCTTACCTCAGGCTTTGTCCCCACTGAAGGGTGCACAGCAAAGGGTATCCCACTCCACAAAGGGGGAGCCACCATGGACCCCGGGAACTGCCGTCCCATTAGCCTAACAAGCCTGGTCTCCAAGGCTATGGAATGTATCATCATGGAGCTTATAAACAATGACATTGGTAATCTTTAAACTCTGGACCACACCCAGTTCAGATTTGTAAAAGGCACATCATGTCTCCTAAACCTGACAGACTTCTCTGAAGCGGTCACCAAAGCCATAGATGAGGGTAAGGTAGTTCATACATCCTATCTATATCTCGCCAAGGCTTTTGCCACCATCCCCCACTCTGGAATTATAGATAAACTCACTAAACTAGGTATAAATCCCTATGTCACAAGATGGGTTGCCAACTGGCTCACTGACAGAACCCGCACTGTGAAAGTAGCAGACTCCAAATCCGACTTCAGACCAGTGACAAGTGGAGTACCACAGGGTTCAGTCCTGGGTCCTCTCCTGTTTAGTATCTAATTCTCTGAAGTATGGACTAACACAGAAGGTCTTTGGCTAATGAAGTACACAGATGACTGCAAACTAGGAGCCATAAACTCCTAACGATGTGGACATCCTACAAAAGGGCCTCACTGAGACAGATGCCTGGAGTCAAAGCCATGGCCTCAAGCTCAACGCCAAAAAGTGCATTGTCATCCCTTATGGTAAAAACTCTGTACCCATGAACTACCACATAGGCAGTAGTCTACTTAACACCGATAGTGTGATAATAGACCTTGGGACACAGGTGGAAAGTAGTCTCTTCATTGATAATCACATCACCACAGTAGTCAGGAAATCCTTCTATGTGGCACACCTCATCACAAAAGGTTTCTCATCCAGGAAAAAAGAGGTCATTATTCCCCTCTACTCGTCACTCATTAGACCCATTATAGAGTACAACGCCCCTTTTGGTATGTACCTCACAAGACATCTACAACAACTGGAAAGGCCGCAGAAATACCTCACAAAGAATATTACTGGCCTCAAACAGATGCCCTATGCAGACTATCTCAAAAAACTCCAGCTTTACTCCGTTGCATATCGATTACTCAAAGGCGATCTCTGCTTAACATACAAAGCTATTTCAAACCCAGAGCTGTTGAACATGCTCCACTTAAAGAAATACCAATCCCTCCGAGCTACATGTTCTAGGGACCTAAACCTTGTCACCACAATAAACAGAACATGCTGGAGGGATAGATTCCTGTCCCAGAGACTTCCCATACTCTGGAACAAACTACCTACTATATCAAACAAAGCTCCTCATTAGCACTCTTCAAGAAGAATCTTGATGATTGGATGGGAGATAGGAAATTCAACCCAGGGATCACTTCTGTGGCTCTGCTCGACAGGGGCACAGGAAAATAATTTTCTTTGGTGGCAAAAGCCAGCATACCTTTTTGGCTAGGCTTATATAGGCCCTAGGGCCAATAGCCTAGTACCTACCTATGAACCTATGAACCTATGTTGTTTTCCCATAAAGATATCACAACCTTCTTCTACCTTGAACACACTCTCTCTCTGTCTCTCTTACCCCATCTCATATTGCCCCTTATTTTAGGGCTTGCACTTGTATGCTATTTGGTTACTTTCCCATTGTCTGTTTTTTTCCAATTACTCTGTTTGGCAGTGTAAACTTTGGTTCTAGGAAATCTAACCACATTGACTAATGTAGATGTAACACCATAGCCCCATGCAAAATTGATTAAAAGGGGATGATGGTGATAATGACAATTCCCTATTTATTTCTCCTTGCTATCTCATAATGCATAGCTGAGTATAAGTGGAAATCTTGAGTCCCCCATTTTCTACTCAATCTTACGTTATTTCTTGTTGCCATTTTTTCTTTAAATGCCTTTATCTACCCTTCCAGTTCTTTTACTGGTTCTGTTAGTCCTGCATTTCATGGGTGTTAATGATAAGTGACGTAATATGTGCATTGTAACTCACAGCATCGTCATTCTCACCTCATTTGCTCTTCCAAAGACACCCCAAGATCTTTTGGAGTTCCTCCCATTTTCTCCATGTCTTAACTGTGTTTTTCCCTTAATGTGTGTCCCACAGGTTTTGTGTGCTCTTGCTTCTGTATATTCTCCACTCACATTCCCTCTTCGCTCCCCTACACTAACTGATACTGTCTTTTTTTTAATTACATCTGGTCCCATAAGCTTCTTCAAATTTTGCAAAAAAAAAAAAACCTGGCATTATTTCTTCCACAGTGCATCAATGTTCTGTCACAACACTATGCAATCATCCATGCATAGTAAGAATTCTAACCTTACCTTAGTTGTTTCCCCATCTGTACCAGTTTTTTCCATGAGTTCTAATGTGAACTCTTATATGAGTAGTATGAATAATTTTCTGGAAAGTGGGCTTGTTTGTCGTGCACCTTTCCTACTTGAACTGATTTGGAATATTCCTCCATTTAATATTATCTCTTTTTCTGGGTCATATTTTTATCCACCATAAGAATCTCTCTTAACCTGTCTTACTGTCAAAACTACGCAAAGGAACTTTTACCTTACAAGCAGATCAAATAAAACCATTCTCACCTGAGCAGAAATTGTTCTTTCTTCATTTTTTTTTATAAATTCTGTTATATTTAACCAATTAATTTCTTTCCTTCTGCCCTATATGAATCCATTTGCCACTTTGTACCATCCTCAAAAGGATGTTGTCCAGCTTCCTAGCCAATACCTTTGCCAGTATTACAATGCCAGTGTTTTTCAAAGAGTCTGGTCTGTAACCTCCCATCTCTGCCTTGTCTCCCTCTTCCTTCAAGATAACTAGTACCATGGCTCTTTTTATTGTATTGGCTCTTTCCTTTGCTCTGCTTACACTTTCATAACCCTCTTTTATGGTCTTCTGTTTCTCTTCTCCCCCATATTCTACATTTCTACCTGGTAAATGTCCAAGATTCTGCTTGCCTATCCATTTATTACTAGTACAGCCTTCTTTATTTCTTTTTATTTTCTTTCTTTCTTTCTTTTTTTTTTGAGAGGTTCCTGCAGCAGTTACTCTTGACTTCCCTCCTGAAATTTGCTCTTGATTTCTTTTTCTCTTTTTTGATCCCTGTATATGTGCCAGTAGTACACCCTGTTGACATCCCTGAACTTGTTGTCTTCCACTCATTTCTCTATCTCTTCCCATATTTTTGGGACTACCCTCTTGCCTTTCCTTTTTTATATTTCCTTGCTAGACATTACCCTTGTTCCTTTTCCACTGTCCATCAAATGTCTTTTCAATAACATTGTTCTGCTTTCACTGCTTCTGTTATTTTTCCTTTCATCTCAGTCTTTAGTGATGCCTCCTACATCACTTCTATCTCCCTGTCCTTCTCCATGTCTCATATTTCGCATTGCACCTTCCCGCAGTTCTCTTCTGATTTCTGGAATCTATTCACATTCTATTTTCTACTCAGCCATTCTGCCTTCATATTCATTCGCTGTCTGTTATATATGATTTTGCAACTGTGCTTCCCCTCCAGATCTTATTATATGCTTGTCCATCTCTACAACAGCTTTTCTCCATCCTTCCTCTCTGTCCTTATCTACTTTGTCACCATTGCATGGTTTGTTAAGTATCTTTTCCATAGTTCTTTTCCCCCTACTCTTCCTAAGACTCACTCATTTCTAGGTATTTTATCTTGTCTACTCTGTTACCTTAGGACAGACCATTTCTGTTGAACATGGACACTCTCTTCTGGGGGTGTCCTTTTCTTTAGATGTCTTTCCACTAGTGAGATTTTCTTATCTGTATATTTGACTCCTGGACTCACTGCTGCCAAGAAGTCTACCTATTTCCAGATCTAAAATGATATTGAGATTGTCACTGATTTCCCTTGTCTCTGGTTGGTTGGTCCAGGTCCTTAAAAAATCTGAGATAGAATCTCTTTGCATATTCTTTTGGTGTGTACAAATGTCATATTGTCCATCTTCTCTACTTTATTTTTCCCTGTTAGATGAGCTACCTCCACATTCCTTTCTTGCACAGTTTCTGTGTCACAACCTCCGACCTCTCCCTAAACAGTATGGCCGCTACTCTTTCTTTCCTCCCCCACTTTATTGCATGCATCTCCCCTTTGAGATGCTGGACTCATGATTTTCCTCCACTCTCTAGCTTGGTATCTTGCAGCTTTATTATATCTCTGTGATCCTCTTTATTTTGACATGTATTTTTTCCTGTTGATCGGAGTTAGGCTCCCCATGTTCAGTGCTACCGCATTTAATGTATATCCTTTACTCATCCGATGCTCCCATCCTTATCTCCCTCATCACTGCCTTTGAATATCAGCCCTCCTAGGATCCTCTATCTGTCTGGACTCTTTGTCTTTTGACATTCATCTTGTGTCATTTTCGTCTTCTCCAGATTTCATTTTCTCAATGTCTACCTTACAGTCCTTGCACCACTGAGCAGTCATTGTCTTGCCTTCCCTTACCTGTTTCCTAGATCCCCGATTACCTGTTCTTTTGCTTCCCCTTATTCTTGCATTGTCCACTACTTCTACTTCATGTCCATTTTAATTATAATACATTTATTAATTGCATGAATCAAGCCATCTTAATATATACCCTGCCGTTTAATTCATTGCAGCTCAACCCAGAACTGGTGTTTCCATTACATATTTCTTTTCTTATCCTTTCCCCAAGTACCTTTTCCTTCTCTTATGTACATCCTGAAAACACTGTCATGCCCATGCTTAAGCCACACATTCTTTAAGAAAAAAGAAAACAAAAACCACACTTACCCCCATTATTTAAATTGCCCTGTACAATTCTTCATAGGATAGCCATCTCAGTCCAAGTTGTAGACAGGAGTATTGTGTCTGTAACAAGTTGTTCCTGTTTCAGAAAGCTGAATTATTTTTACCTTTTGTCAGGCTCCTTTGATTCCACATGTTGACACAGGTGACACCACTTATATTTATCTTACTCTCTGTTTAGTCCTTCCTGTGACTGTGATTATAATTTTTTTTATATGCAGTCATGGTCCATTGCCTGTATGTCTCTCAATGTGACCTTAACTTCATTTCAATAAGAATCACCTACATGTAGCCATATTTTCTGCCCTGCATCCTCCTATTCTCTGCTCATCTCCTGCTGCAGGTCAGGTTACCTGTTTATGTATGTAATTCCTCCTTTTAATCATATTATCTGGTCCCTTTTGCCTTATGATTCTGTGTTTTCCTTATTTGCTCTCCTCCGCTGAACAATCTAGTTTCTTCAGATCTTCTGATATCAAGCATTGGGAGTTTGAGTCTCCTGATGCATCTAAAACATTATGTAGTGCATGAGACATGGTGATTACTCTCTGATATTCAGAAAAAGACAAATCAGATAAGCACTACTGTAGTATTAGACCTGACTTTAACAAATGTTAAGCACTCCCTGCTTAACTTGTTAAGGTTGCATCTTGTGCTAGGCAGCCATATCTGCCAGTACTGACCAGCAGAGACAGTGGCAGAAGAAAACAGATAATGAGCCCCACACTTCCTCTCATAAACTTAGTAATAGTTAGAATAACAGGATATACATTTGGCAACAGTTTCTGAAGGATACAAAGTTCTTCTTCTTTTGGCTTTTCCTGGTTAGGGGTCGTCACAGCGGATCACCTGTCCACTCATAATTGGCAGTGGAGTTTTACAGTGTTGAGTTGCCAGCCCGGCGCCCAACCTTCCACAGAAGGCACACACACACACACACACACACACACACACACACACACACACACACACACACACACACACACACACACACACACACACACACACACACACACACCCCCACACCCCCACACACACACACACACACACACACACCCACACACCCACACACACACACACACACACACACACATACACACTCACACCTAGGGCCAATTTAGAGTGTCCAATCCACCTACAGCATGTCTTTGGGATGTGGGAGGAAACCGGAGCACCCGGAGGAAACCCACGCGACCACAGGGAGGACATGCAGATTCTGCACAGAATGCACACCAGCTGAGGATCAAACCAGAGAACCACTTGCTGTGAGGTGGCAATGATAATCGCTAAGTGTCATTATTTTGTGACTTCCGTCCTCAGTGATTTGTTCAAAAAACAAATATTTTATATGGAACAGACCAAACA
Organism: Protopterus annectens; assembly: GCF_019279795.1. Lineage (NCBI taxonomy): Eukaryota > Metazoa > Chordata > Ceratodontiformes > Protopteridae > Protopterus > Protopterus annectens. Next base: position 541,391,943 of record NC_056748.1, on the reverse strand, counting down.
TATAAGGCAACGCTCTGAATATTCTGCAAAAATCTGGGACATTTGTGAGGCATGGCAAGGTGAGTGTAAACATAAGGGAATGTGTTACACTATCTTTCTGACAGCATTTGCTAAGTGCTTTATGGCTTTGAAAGGTAGTAAAACATTTATCTTTTTTTCTGTAACTTGTAGTATATGCAGCTTAAAAAGCTCCATGCACTACAACAAATTATGTTTGGGTCTCTGAGCATAACCTTTAATTATGTGTTTTTTACATGAATGCCAAGATTCACCTCTTGATCTTCGCTATTGAGGTGAATTTCATGGCATCCATGTCTCAAAGACATGATAAGCAGATTATTATCGGCAGCCCAATCAGAATCCACTGTATTACTTCCAGCGGTTCCCTTTCCTTCTATTTTGCCTTTCTCTTTTTCTGCTTCAGCTGCTGACACTATTTGAGATGTCCATTCTATTTGTTTTACTTTTAGACAAACAATTTCTAGTTAATCATCAGCAGTGCAAATGTCAAGATGCTGGAGATATTTCTTAATTTATAATTATTTGCCCTAACACCCTCTTGTTCATACCCTGACTGACTCTCTCTCTATCTCTCTCTCTCTCTGCTTCTCTTTCTCTGTCTCAGGTCTCTAGACTATCACCAACCCCTAACGTCCCAGTTATCCTACTGTATCCTGTAAAGGTAAATAAATCCTATTTATAACTGTATACTGATTCTCATCACTACTTTGTAAATTAAATCTGTGTGTATCTGTATATTTAAATGCAATCTGTCTATTATTACATAGCACTCTTATAGAAATCAAATTGTCTTAACCTACATTACTCATTGGATAATTTTAAAATTTAAAATCCCATTTCTAAAGTTAAGAAAGTGTTTTTGTTTTTTTTTCTCTGCAAATTCTTTGTAATTTTTCTACCTTTTTGTACTCTAATGTAGCTTTTCTCCTCAGGTCTCCACTGAAAATGGGTCTGAGTGCCCAATCAGATCATACCAGTAAACAAAAGGCAATTAATAAATAAACAAACAAGTAAATAAATATTTCCTCCTACTCTTCTATGTAACATTGTAATTTCTGTTTCCCAAACATTTATATAAGTTTACTGTTCTTTCTCCATATTCTTTGTCTATCTTGTTAATATCATTGTTTGATCATCTTGTAACTCATTTAACTTGTAGTATACTTTTTCACATTAAATTATCAGAATTCAGATTTTAGTCTTTAAGCTTGCTTAGGGATACAGATTAGTTGTTTCATCTCTTTCTTTTATTGATTTTGTTGTTAATTTTGTAACCTGGGCTAAGCCTACAATTGGTCATAATGTGATCAGTTCTGTACTCCAGTAAACAAAATGTAGATAAATACATACATACATACGTACATAAATACATACATACATACGTACATACATACATACATACATACATACATACAAAAGCACCTAATTTGTTTCACCATGTTGCAATTATATTCCTTCGGCACCACTCTCCTTCTCTCCTCTTGGGACTGCTTTTTCTATTACATTGCTTAACTTGCCTACTTTGCTGATGTTAGCTTCTGCCCCTTCCTTTAGTTCCCATGCCTATATTTTTCTTGCTGGTGTTCCTACATCAGACATTTTCTCAGTGAATATTGCATCCTTAGCTCCTCTCTGGACCTACACATATTCACTTGCCACTTCATGTCTGGTGGGTGATATGAATTAAGTTCTATATTTTTATTTTTCCGGCTTCTGCATCACACAGATTTTGCAACACATTCCTGTGTTTCTTCATGTATGGATTATTTAGGTCTGTCTACTCTCTAAACAATAGTCACTATAGTAGGGTAGTTTGACTAGTAGGGATCTCCAGTGTTCTTTAATTCAACAAGTCAGACATAATGTTTCCTTTGTTTGTGTAGCTCATCAGTAATCTTTAACTATTCTGATATGCATACCATTGAAAGGGATCACATTTGAGAGTTTGACCTTGCATTAATAGATTTTCTTTTGTAGCTGTGCAAACAGGCTAGTACATTTTGCAGATGTTTTGTTACGCATCACCTCCTGCCAACTCTGTGCATTCTTTTTCATGTTTTTGCAGAAAAGCATGTGAGAAATGCACTGTATTTGGGATACAACAGTTTTTCTAGTACTTAGTGCAGATGATTTGAGGCTATTAGATGTTAAAGAGCTGTTTCTTGTAGTACAGGGTTTAATTTCTGTAGCCTTTAACTGCTATCTGTGTAGCTCTGACCAAGTTACTTCACCAGACAGTGCAGTCAGTATTCCTGGGATACTCCTGAAAAGAGATATTTATGTCCAATCTTGTTAATATCATAGTTTTATCATCTTTGTCTCTTAAATTCCTGCACCCTTCATATAGCTGCTAATTAGGGCTTAATTATATGCTACTTGATTATGAATTTCAGCATGTTAAATGTACTTTAATGGGTTGTCAGATGCATTTTCACTAAATGTGAATTTCAGGAGAAGAGAATATTACTGTTTCTAATGCTAAGTCTGTTTTCAATGTGAGCTTTGTTTTGTTTAGAAAATAGCTAACAGTGGTTTTGCTGAAACATTTGAAAATGTTGTTGTTGTCTTTTGGCTTTTCCCGGTTAGGGGTCGCCACATCGGAACTCCGGTCCACTAATGATTGGCAGTAGATTTTGACGAACGCCGAGGTGCCAGCTCGACATTCAACCTTCAACGAAGGCATGCCCATTTGGGCATGTCTTTCGAACGCCCACCCAACTGAAGGGAGGATATGCAGACTGCATACAGAAGGCACTCCCCGCACTCCAGCCGAGAATCGAATGGGAGAACCTCTTGCTGTGAGGCAACAATGCTACTGCTGCACCATCGCAGATGTCACTGAAACATTTGAAAATAAATGTTTTAAATGAAATCTAAAGATATGTGATAACTGTAAAAGTAAAGAATGAAATAATATACACAAGCATAGGTTTGAACAATGTTTTATGGTAATTGGGCAGAGGCAGCAAAGTAAAAGGATATTGGTATGGCTGGTGGAGGGCTTGGTTCATTATCCTGCATAGGGACACATTGGACCATGATCTGTCTCTATTTACTCTGCAGGCATATGCTGCAGCAATATGGCATTATCAGCTATTCAGGTTGGTCATACCTGTCCTGTGTGATATCATGGGGAAATAGATTCTTGATGACAGAGAAGACATAAGGAGGTCAAACATCAGATTTAGGTGTCCTGCAAGCATGTAAGCCCCCCCCCCCCCAAGAAAACAGTATGTTGTATGCAGTATTATTTCTGATTTTGTATGTTTTGTGGGTTGTTGAACAAAAGCTGCTGCAGCAACTATATTGTCTTTAAATGTTTTCTTTTCTTCATTACACAAAGTAATGATTTAATCATTACTAGAGCTGGACTGAATAATATAGTCTAAACATCTTGCATTATGGTAATAGTTTTTTCCAGTACCTTCTTTACAATCTCAAGCAACTGTGAAGGGGTTGCCATTTGTCGGGTTTTATAGCCTGCATTATTTGGAGTGATGTTAAGAACTGTCAGATCTTCAGCATCCATTATGCAGTCATTGTCATATATTACTGTGATATAATCTTCTCTACAAGATCAGACTGCAAAGGATTTCTACCCTTAGTTAAAATCTGTTTGGTAGTTAATGTAGAAGACTAAAACTCTGACTTGTCAATAAAGTGCTCTCTTTGATAAGTGTGTAGGGTTTGAATATTTACACTTTTGTTTATCTACTGTGTGACCTTGAGCAGGTTACTTAACCAGACAGTGCATTTGGACAATTGAGAACTTGGACTAGGCTCCTTAATAGTCTCCTGGACTGCATGCTTAATAACTAACTACCTATGAACCTCTGGTTGTTTTTTTTTTTTTTGTCAGTCATTCCCTATTACATAGTTGATCTAGTTCAGGATATGTTATGGCAATATCATCAGCAAACCAATTTTTAATTCAACATAGGCCATTTATTTTTCAAGGGCAGCATGTACTCCATTTCTAGATGACTCACTGAAATGCAGTTATTTGCCAACAACAATATCTACAATAATAATAGTTCTTGTTAATGTGGAATTATTCAGAAGACTTTTTCTTCTGCAGAGATTGTGCATATTAATTCAACATATATTATCAGGTGGTTAATATATGTTATGTCGTTGTCATCATGCATACTCTTTTATTTAAAATGTGCTACACATGACTGAGTCTTATGGTGTGATGATAATGATCTTTATGCATCTTTATGTAGTTCATCCCAAGGTACCAATAAAGTACATTAAATTTATTTGTTCAGAACAATAAACGGTGTACACAGTTAGCAAAAGGGTCATAACTGCTGATGAGCTGTGAATAAAAGTTCCTTATTTTCTTATCATTATTTCTAAACTGCCTTTAACCTGACTTTGCAGGATTAATGCCATTATTGGTTAATATATTTTCTTGCCCTGCTATTGGAAAAATGTTTAAAACTACAAATCTAAAGCACTCTGACAAATGCTGTTATTATTACATTAAACAATAAGCATAATTTAATACAATCAGGGAGGTGAATCCAAAAGAACACATGCATTTATGCCTGTTGTTAAATGTTTGAGGACAGACGCCCATGGTTTGAAAACAGCCCACAGTGAAAGGTATACTCAATCCACCAGTGATGATGGTTTTCTGTTTTTGGTCCATCTTGTTAATATTGCATAAGCAAGACTGTTTTGATTACTGTAGATGGTATTACCTGCAATACTCAATCAGAATGACAAGGTGATAGCTGGTAAAGCTAATCAGTATTATTTCCTTCCAAGGCCTTAGAAAGATAAAAAAGGTACATGATATAAGCTTGCTGACTCTGTAATTAAATTTTAAAATACTGAAATTATAGATAAATATTGTTTCTGACAATCAGAGTAGTTTGTCTTTAATAATCTGTTATTTATAGTTTCCTTAACAGAGTATGGCAAAATTAGGACTCAAAGAATTATACATGAATTAGTTTGTAACATTAGCTATATTCATTAGGTGGTCAAATCATTATACCAGGAGGTTAAAATCACATAAATTATATTAACTTACAGGAATTTTAAAAAGTAAATTTTGATTTGGAGACCTCAAACAAATATTTTGAGTAAGTGACTAAGTTAAATTGAGAGGAATGATTTCAGAAATAGAATTATTACCATGTCAACAAGTAACTTATGCAGCATTAAGTTTTTCTAAGTTTAAATGTATGTAAATGGTATAAAATGCTTGCAGGTGGTGATGATGAAATGTAACAAATCATCTTAGACGTATGCAGGGTGGCAAGCCATAGGACCTATGACAAGGTAAGCCGGCAGTATGTGCAGCATGTAAGTGACCTGATCATGTGACTAGCCACCTACAATAGCATTATATATTAACATGGAAAGGAAAAGCATGGTGGGGACCAGGCATTGGAATGGATGGTAGGGTGCCGTCTGACCAATTCTGAGACAGAGTTGAAGAAGGCTGTCTTTGTCAAAGCCTTTTAGAAAGGAAGTAGGTCTAAATAAGGCTGCCTTTGTCAAAGCCAAAGTAGAAGGGAGACCGAGTCTGAAGGAAGCTGTCTTAGTCAAAGCATGACCAGAAAGGAAACTAGGCTTGAACAATACTATCTTTTGAGAAAGGCCTGATGGACAAAGCATGCATATATCAAAGGAAAAGGTTGGCCACTTGTACTGAGAAGTTATAGAATCAAAAAAGGTGGTGACAAACTGAACGTCTGTGGACTTTGCCATAGTAGAAATAATAAATGTTGATCTCTGTAAGATTTTTACATATAATCAATAAATTATTAACCATGAACTGGTACTTTATCTGAAAATGGTTATTCGTCAATAAGGATTACTTATCTTGTTTGTATAGTATAACAAGGAAAATTAATACTTTTCTAATTAAAGTCAAAGCAATGTATAAAACCAGCAAGCATGACAGAATCAAACTTTTTTTCATTAAAACTAACTTTGTGCAGAAGGTAAAAACTCCATCGTTGAATTAATAAATACACCGAGGGACATTGTGTTCAGCAGTTTTTGCAGTTATGCAGACAGAGCACGGTACTCATCCAGAAGCAAATGTACCATGAACATTACACTTATTAAAAAATTATAATTTCATTATCATAAGGAATTTTAAAATAAATGTTTCTAATGTGGAGCATTACATTTTTCTCTGTACATTTAGTAATCTAGAAAGCATAGTTAGAGGTAATTAGTTAAAACAAATTGTGTGATGAGTTTAACCACACCATGTCTGTAAAGTATGCGTTCCTCTTTGGGGTAAGCAGAAGGAAAAACAAACACCACCGGCACCTAGGGAGGAGCTAACTGGCATGTAGCCTATGGAATGAGTCTTGAATGCATCTGCACCTTCAGCATGAGAAGTGTTTTGTACTACCTGTATTAGGAGCTCTTGACAGTCCCTGGAGGCCTGTTCTTCTTCCCATTGAATAAATAAGAGTTGCCTTTTCATTACCAACATTAATGAGAAGAGGCTTTTGCTACTTATCATGTAACTATTAATGCAAATTAAAATAAAAACACTTTAAGTAATGTGATCTAGTTCCACAGAGATATATGCAGTTTTGGGTGTTACCTAAATATACTGAAATGTATATTTTGGAGTTACAGAGGTAATACCTTCATTTAACTATGCACACTCCCTTTTACATTTTTAATGCAAATAACATAGCTTTGGCTTTGTTTCTGCTATTTATTTTCATATTAGCTATCTTTTCAGTTTTCCAGTAGAAACATTACTCACAGCCAATGCTTTCAACACACTGCTCTCATCTAAACCATACAGGAATACTCCAGCTGATACTGAGATGTGGAAGCCAAAGTAACATTCTGTAGCTCCTTCAGAAAACCTTATCTCAATTTAATGGTAAACTGTACCTCAGATCACATGCTTAAAACTGAAAGGATTAGCAGTATGTTTGACAGATGTCATTCAAAACATAAAATCCCAAATGTACATTGACAGTCAAGGAAATGTATTTGAATGTGTGGAATAGAGAGGTATCAGTAGGTACACCTTGTAAGAAATTAGCCATTTCTCCAGATGCTTGTTCATCCTAGCTTTTGATCTCTGCCTTTGACTTACGTATGCCCACATGTTTCATGGCAACACAGCTATCTCTGGTTGGAGGTTGTTAAGTTTATTCAAATACTAGACCTAAGCCAGGTATGTTTAGCAAACAGATTCAGAACTGGGGAACAGTATTAAGGTGTATATATTCTCTGAGTAAAGTAATAAAACAAACTTTGTGTAATAGTATCTGCATGGCTATATAGTAAAAATTCGATTATCAACTCTCAACAGCATAAAACTGACAGAACAAAATGTAGACAATGAAACACACACACACACACACACACACACACACACACACACACACACACTATAATTTGACACTAACACACACAATACACACACTCCCACACACACACACAAACACATATGTGTGTGCGCGCACACACAAACAAAATGTAATTCAGAGGGTTAACTACTTTTAGTTAAACATTCTGAGTAACCATGAAAATGGCCATAGTGTTGTTGGGCTTCTTTGTGAACTGCAGAACTACTAGTTACAGCCTGGGAAGGGCAATTTTGTGGCTGAGAGGTGCTTCATTGTGCTGTGGTTATAACCTGAAAACAAGATGACTGGCAGGTTGCAGAATATGCCTAAATTCCTAGACCTGTCCACAATATATTACATTTCTGGCTGCACTGTAATCAGCTGGAGCCTTTACCTTTTCTAGGTTAAAATGTCAGCGATAAGTACAGATTATGTAAAGTGCAATAAGTTGGTTGTGTGAAACAGACTTTAGAGACAGCTATAGGTAAATATCAATCTTATAATTATCAAATGTTTTTCAAATAATATGACCCTGTTGACAATTTTTTCTGCAGGTATCCGTAGGAGTGTACTAAAATACATGGCCCTCTGTGCAATGATTAGAATCTTGTATTTAAACTTTAGGAAATGTGTAAAGTTAAGTGCTCTGCTGTGTAGCACAAACTAACACTATATGTGGTGTAATGTTACATCAGTGTTGTATTTAATAACACATTGTGCCACAGATATCACTTTATGAATACTAAATTTCTAAACCTTTTCTAATTTGTCCAATAAATTTGTCATCATTACAATTTCTTTGGTCTTCTTGTCATTTTTTAAGCCATGAGTTAATTGATTTGTCAGATATTTTCTATGGTGCGGTTTATATGTTAATTCATTTTTTTCTAGGACTATGACAAAATGCTTGATTTGTTTCCAAAATGTTGTGTTCAATTTATATTTAAATTCTGCAAACTGCATATTGTGATCCAAAAGATAAAATTGCCAATGGAGGATATTAAAAAATAATTTTCTGCACACTCTAGAAAAATAATTGATGTAGTATATGAAATAAAACACATGAAGTGGAATGCAGCCTCATATAAAGACATTTTTGATAAATTATATAATTAACAAACAGAAACAAGTTGAGATATAAGTGCAATGTTATTCTACTACAAGGCTGGCAAGATGAATCAAATTTAGTATAAATTATATTTGAGGTACCACTCAACATCAATATTATGCTATTAATTCGTATAATTATGTGAGTATGCCAAATGCAAGTGACTCATGATTTTTGCCAGAAATCTGTTCTCAGATAGGTTATTTTAAATTATAAAATAAAATAAAAAAGCCGGTAGGAAACACAAGCTAGGATTTATTAATAAAACATTCAACAGTAAGTGCTTAAGTCTCTAAACATAAGACTTCATCAGACTGTAAAAGGCTTTTAAAATACATACATTTAAATATTAAGTCACTTAATCACATGACTTATAAATCAATGTTTAAGGCCTTTCTTTTTAAGGAAAGCCACAAAATCTTACCTGTCATTAAGACCTGGTGTGTGGCAGGCATCCAAACTCACTTGCCATGAATATTTCAACCACCCTAATTCATCTTCTGGATGCATATACTATTATAATTGCATGTGCAAGATATAATTTCTAATTCCAATACATCAATGCATTTTAAAACATACGAAGAATTGTGTGTCAGGATAGCACAATGAATGTTATAACATAAAACTGGCAGCAGTGTTGTAATCAGTACCTGATCCAGGAAGCTTAAATTGGAGAAAGTGACTTAAGTGGTAATGTGGGGTGAAAAGTGCAGTCTGCCTTAAGTGGTAATGTGGGGTAAAAAGTGCAGTCTGCCTTAATTACTAAGTGCTTAAGAATCATTTCATTATGCTTATTTTGATATAGTATTACTGCAATGTGGATGGATATTCCAGATTTCTGATGCTGATACTTAACATGTGTTTTTATTAGTATCGAGGTTAATGAAAAGGACTTTAAGTTGGCAGGTTAGCTCTCTCTGCTGTAAAGTTGCATTGGTTTCCAACCAAGGCAGCATGACTGTAAGGGCAGCAATCATCATTCATGAAGTGAGATATGCATGTCACCACAAGGGAGCAAGCCAGCCATCCTAGCCTGTTGCACACCACATGTAGTGATGTTTATATTCTTATATTTTAAATATTATGCACATGATGTTTACTGAGTCATAGGAAGTGCTGCTATGTAAGTTTGTAACAAGACAGGGACAAAGTAGTTCTACAAATGGCCATTCTGGACATTCTGGACTCTGAACACATGCAGATGCTGTTTTGATAACAGTACTGCAACCAGAACTTAGTTCTTTATGTCACCTTTTCTATTACCTCCAGTAATTTTAGTGTCCTAGAAAGGACTCCATAATAGTTTGTCAATGATCAGTTCATTAAAAAGTAGGTAAAATGAAAATAAAGTGATACACTTGATTTTCAGTGACCTGTTTTTAATGTGGGGGGAGGGGCACTTTATCCACATATGCTATGAATGAAGCCTCGCTTCCTGAATGCCTTGACTTAATATAATCAACTCTGAGATCACTGCACCACAAGAAAAATACAAAAATGTGCCAAGTGTTCAAGCACTTGGCTGATGTGAGTTTGTCTAATTCTCAGAAATGTATCACCTTGTCTTTTTGTAGTCAACCATCATCACTCTCTGTCTGAGGTGAAGTACAATATTATTGATAACTTTAGTCTGCATGGTCACTAGCTGACTAATACATGTATCTGCCTTAAAATAGCTATGCCAGATTCATAAAAATACTTAGGCTCCTATTTTTTTATTGTTAGTCTATTTCAGAAGTACTGGAACCTGAATTATTCAAGGAGTGATCCCTGTACTACATGTATTGGTACTGTCAGAAATGTTAAGAGAGTTTGTTGTACCTTAACTAGAAAGGATTTATTATGCAGACAGCTCCTCCATTACTGAGTAATGCTGACAGAATGCACATGTTTGTACATCTGTTGGTTAGTAGTTACAACAAATAGGATAAGATGCCGTGGTCTTGTACAAATAATACTTAGTGCAGCACATCTGGGTTCATTTTAATGTAGAAATTGCATGTGAGAATTATAATTAAGGAAGTATTATGCCTGCTCGCATCAGCAATATTAACTATGGTCTTGTAGATCAAATTTATCAGCGTACTTTAGTAGCAGTACCCTTATTGCTGTTTTCAATATTTTTGGAGGTATAGAAAAGACAGACATTAACTTACAGTATTTCCAGGAGCTTCACCATTGCAGAGGGATAACTCTCTGGCTATGGTCCAGGTGACCTGAGTTTGATTACTGACTCAAGTACCTGCTAGTGCTGGCATGGAGAGGCTGGCACACCTATCCTTGAGTAGAGTGGGTAGATTTGGGCTATCCAAACATACACTTCCTCTGAGGAAGGGTGGTAATAGAAAGGATAGCTTGGGGGGATGGGCATTCAACCACCAAGTCATGAATGTAGTAGCCTTGACTTTGGGTGTACTGGATCAGTACTGTTGTGGGGAGGCCATAGTGGTTGCTGGTGTCATACTATTCATTTGTCCCCCACCCAGGGGAAGAGAGGAGGGCCATACCAGATATATCCTCTCCAAGCCAGATATCATCTTCATTGAGGAACACCCACAATGGTGAAAGGAATGGGTCTGGATTGTGGGAGAGGGGTCTATTGGTCAACAAGTGCAGCAGGACAAAACTACATTTGACAAATCTGTGACTACTTCTTGACAACTAACTTCTTGGCATTCAGCATATCAGCAGGAACAGTGGAACAATATTCATACCAAGAAACAAAGCATTATCTTCACTCTAAAGAAATAGAATGACAATGTATAATGGATTGTATTGTGAGGGATTAGTCCCGCGATGGTGATGCTGCGGTAGCATTGTCGCCTGCGGTGGTGGTGCTGTGGTAATGTTTTCACCTCACAGTTAGAAATTGCCCGTTCGATTCTCAGTTAGAGCGTCTTCTGTGTGTCGACATGCATGAATGGGCGTTCCTTCATTGAAGGTTGTGCATTAGCCCTGGCAAGCCAGCACGTGAAAGTCTACTGCCAATCATTAGCAGACCGGAGTTCCGCTGTGGCGACCCCTAACCGGGAAAAGCCGAAAGACATGGATTTATCCCACCCCCCATGGACACACAGAAACCCTAACTGACAATATGTTATCCACTGCAGATTGCATAATGACCAATGTAAGTACAATTCAGGAAAAGAGATGCACTGATATGCACATCTAAAACTGATATTGGAATATTGTCAGCAACTTACATATTTGTAACATAATGATAGGCAGGGAAATAAAAGGCAATTCATTCATACATCTTTGGTTAACTCCACATTTTTACTTTAGGATTAAATATCGCATCTTCCCATTGGATAGGAGCTGACAGAGAGTAACAGAACAGAATATTAACCTGTGATTTGATACACAGGGGTGTGATGTTTAGGAATTCTAGTAAAAGCTATATAGGCTTCCAGTACCTCCAGTAGTCATGTTAATTTTAGCAGATGCCGATTCCCAATTCATTTGAAAAGAAGGCTGGAATATATCAGTCAGTGAAGAATTATGTATTTTCCTTGCTGGGAATACTTTAAAAGTAATTACAGCAAGAGCCCGAGTTGATAATTGTACCATAAGATGAGCTTACTTTACCAGTATCTTTAATTTTGTAATAAGCATTTCTTTGCAGCCAGAACTTCCTTAGATTTCTAGGATGTTTTTCATTGACATTCAGGTAAGTTGATGGTCTTCTGTTTCTATTACCTCCTTCTGAAAAATATTTCTCAGAAGTCCATTTTTTTCTTGATGTCTTGTGGGTTTCCTTCAGCATTTTTTCCAGGACTGGTCTCTAATTTTCTTGTAATTAGCAAAAGCCTTACTTATTTACCTATTATATTTACTTCTCATTCTTTTCTGAAAAGGTGAACAATGTCTGCCTTGTATGTTCTGATGGACAATAGTTAGAAACTGTATTGCAGTACTAATTTCTCTGATTCATAAAGGGATGTCAAGATTTAGTCCATTAGGTCATGTAACAAGACTTCCTCCACATGAGCTACAGTGGTCATGCTAGTGAAAATCTTAGGAAGAGTCCAGATCAAGATCATCAGCTCATGATGCTGGTGTACTCAGTGAAGATACTTGGCAGCACTGTTAGTAAACAAATTCACTGCAAATAACTGGTCACAGCACCGATTAGGCATATGACCTTCTTAACAGCCTTTAAAATGTTAGCATGGCTCTTGTGGATTTCTAGAAATGGCTTTTTTTTTCATTTTCATATTTTATTATTTTTGGGGGATTGTAAGCCATATGATAGAGTATTCCCAGTTCACACAATCAACCAAAAGGGATTTCACCTTAATTTGATGATATTTATATTTACATACTTTGACAGTAAAATATCACTTCACACAATACAAAAATGCTGTCTGTCAACAACAGATGCCAAGAAAATCATAGGAATCTTGTTTTAAATGTAGAGAAGGAAAGAGAAATCAGTAACTGAAAATATCACTGTAATGATCCAACCACATCACTGTATAAAATAAAGAAAAAAAAATGTGACAATGTGAGGTATGGTCAGCTTTGCCAGGAGAAGTTAGGCAGTGGATGTGTAACATATACCAGCACAACATGTTGGAATTTAGGACAGGACAACCAGTTTGGTGATGGGGATGTGCAGTCCTCAGAAACAGGACAATTCACCTTTTGCTCAGAGGACTTAAAAATCTGTCTGGAGTTAAAGAGACTTGAACTGGATGCCAAGCATTGGGAATTAGAATCAACAGAGAGACTGCAGCATTTGAAGGCCAAAAAATGAGAAGCAGCATCAATATCAGATGGAGATGTTGACTCTTCGCCGGGCCATGGAGGTAATGGGGAAGGGAATAACCAAACCCCAGAAGTAACAAAGGTCAGTAAATTTTGATAGTGTTATTCATATATTTGAAAGGGTATATAAACAGTATAATACTGACCAAGGGGTCTGGGTATGGTTCCTGACCCCCTCCCTTAGTCCATGATAAAGCTGTAACTGCTGTATCTAAATTCTCTGATATTGATTGTTTAAGCTATGAAAAAGTAAAGAAATGTTTACTTGAATGTTTTAAGTTGACACCTGAATCCTACAAAAAAAAAGATCTCTTGAGCATAGATGCAAGGTGGATGAAAGTGTATCTGATTATATTGCCTTGTTAAACACTTATTTTCATATGTGGGTGACTGTATGTGTCAGGTCAACACTTTTGAAGGGCTGGCAGACCTTTTGGTGATGGAACAAGCCCTTAGCACTTTACCTGAGGACATGAGAATCTGGTTGGCAGATCAAGAGTATAACTCTAAAGATGAGCTAGGGAAAAAGGGGGATCTCTACTTAGCAAGCAGGGCATCACTGTACAGGAAAGGGATACCCTGTGCTGCACATAGATATAAGAGAACCCATGGTGGACAGCCTAAATCACCCCAACAGAATCCACCAGTAACAGGGAAATCCACTAGTTCAGGTACATGGCCAGGATCAAGGGTTAAGTGTTTTAAAAGTAATCAGTGGGGCCATGTATCCTATAGATGTCCAGAGAGGCAAGGGGGGGAACAAAAGGTGGGGAGCCAGCAACCGGGACTAACAGTATGCCAGTGGTAAGTTGTCTGGAGACAACAGAGGTACCAAACTATCATCAGAGTTTATATCCAAACTTAGTGGCTAGAAAACAGGCCACTGCTAAGAGACAGAGCCCTGGACATAACCATTGTGAAGCCTGCAGTGGTTAAAGAGGAAAAGTACTTGCTTGGGCAGTCCAGTCCAATCACAGCTTTAGGACAGGCCCCATTCCAAATGCCTTTGACCAGGATTCACCTTGACTGGGAGGGTGGAAAAGGAAGCAAACAAGTAGGTGTGTTTGAAGATATCCCCTGCAGATGTCTTGATAGGGAATGATTTTGAAAATGCAGTACCTTGTCTGCATGCAGCTACAGGTAGTCAGGCTTGGAGACAGGCATGTGTGTCTGGCAGCCAGAGGGAGACCCAGACAGACCCCAAACCTGAAACCAGAGCTTGTGAGGTGGTAGTTCTGGAAGGGAACTACCCTGTAGCAGTCAGCCTTATGGTGAGACACAGCTGCTAGTAGGTACTGATGTTCCCTTGGACAGAGTGACTGCATGGGCAGAGGTGAGTGGTAGTACCCAGGCTGACAGTGAGGCACTGCTGTCGGAGGATACCAGACTTCCTGTGGAAGGGGAGCTGGGAAAAGTCACAAAGGTAGAGTTGAGACAGGCTCAGGTCTCTGAACCTACACTAAGAGGCTTGAGGGAGGCACCTTATTCTCAAGGGAAACAGAAGTCTGTATACTGGAACTAAGGGTTACTGTATAGAGAGTGGATCCCTGAGGGAGGGCTAGAGGGTAAGTTAATATTGCAGTTAGTATTGCCTAGACCCTGCCATTCTAGCCATAGCCATGACATTCCTTTTGCAGGTCATATGGGCATAAAGTGTACCAAGACAAGTATTATGCAGGGATAATTGGCCTGGGATTGCAAGGGATGTAACAGCATACTGCAGGACCTGTGAGCAGTGCCAAAAGCTAGGCAAGGCAGGAGACAAGGTCAAAGCTCATGTGATGCCTTTGCCTGTGATTGAAGAGCTGTTTCAGAGGGTAGCAATGGATATTGTGGGGACCCTGAGTACTTGAAGTTCCAAAGGGAAGAAGTATATCTTGGTGGTTGTAGATTATGCTACTAGATACCCTGAGGTGGTGGCTCTGTCCTCCATCGAGAGAGAGAAGGTGGCAAATGCTTTGTTAGAGATTTTCAGCAGAATCAGTTTCCCAAGCAAAATACTAATCAGCAGAGGTGCCAATTTCATGTCAGACCTGTTGGCTTGTCTGAGGGAGTACTGTAGGATGAAGCACCTATAGACCACCCCCTACCACCCCAGACTAATGTTTTTTTGGCAAGGTTAAACTCTACATTAAAGTCCACGCTAAAGGCATTTGCAGATGAGTTTAAGAGAGAGAGTGGGACAAATGTTTGCCACATCTGCTCTTTGTATGCAGAGAGGTACCCCAGGAATCCACAGGTTTTTCCCCTTTGAGTTGCTGTATCAGCATAGGGTGAGGGAGTCTTTAGGTTTGATTCATGATGAGTGTGAGTCCCACAAGGAGTCTGTTGTGGCATATGTCCTAAACCTCAGGACAAGTCTTAGAAAGCTCATGGGCTTGGCTCAAGAGAACATGGCAGGAGCCCAACGGCAGAAAAAGGTCTGGTATGACAGGAATGCTTGAGCCAGATAGTATGCTGTAGGGCAGCAGGTTGTGGCTCTCATTCCTGCCAGACACAATAAGCTGCAGGCAGCTTGGAAGGGGCCCCACAAGGTGGTAAGGAAGGTCAGTGATGTTAACTACATAGTAGAACTACTAGGCAGAAGACAGGGGAAAAAACTGTACCATGTTAACATGATAAAACCTTACCATGATAAGGAGGCCCTGGTGCTGAGGATTTGCAGTGAATGGCAGAAGGAGGAGTCTGAGTGGGATCTGGTGACTTATCTGTTCAGTGAGGCTCAGAGTGACACCTCAGTGGAAGGTGTAGCAATGTCCCAGCGGCTATCCCCTAACCAGGTTTGGGAAATCTGACCAGTGTTACAGGAGTTTGGGGGCATATTCACTGGGAAACCTGGGTGCACCCAACTATTGCACAACGATGTGGATACAGGACCCCAAAGGTCTATCAAGCAAGCTCCTTAGAAGGTGCCTGAGTGAGTCAGACAGACTCTGAGGGAGGAGATGCAGGAAATGCAGGAACTGGGGCAATCCAGGAGTCCAGCTATCCCTGGGCCTCCCCAGTGGTGCCAGTACCAAAGAAAGATGGCAGCACCAGGTTCTGTGTGCACTACAGGAATCTAAATAGTCACACAGATTAATTTGCTTACCCCGTGGCTAGGACAGATGAAGCTTTAGAACAGCTGGGTGGGGCTAAGTATCTGACCACCCCCAACTAGAGAGAAGTCAGCCTTTGTGATGCATTTCAGATTATAAAAGTTCACAAAGATGCCCTTTGGGATGAAAAATACCCTAATGACATTCCAGAGGCTGACAGATCATATCCTAGCAGCAGCAGGAGATTATGCCCTTGCATACCTGGATGATATTGCCATTTGCAGCCATTCCTGGTGTGAGCATCTTCAGCATGTCAGGGAGGTTTTGGGCAGACTGCAAAGGACAGGGTTGACCATTAAGCCCAGTAAGTGTCAGGTGAGTATGGGAGAAATCTCCTACCTGGGACATACAGTGGGGAGTGGCAAGATCAAGCCAGAACCTGACAAAGTGGAAGCCATTCAGGTGTGGTCTTCCCCTGCTACCAAAAAACAAGTGAGGGCATTCTTGAGGAGAGCAGGGTACTATAAAAAGTTAATTCCCAATTATAGTACAATAGCTGGTCTGCCTAATTGATCTCATAAGGAAAAACAGGCCAGACAAGGTAATTTGGATCACAGCCTGTGAACAGGCATTACAAAAGCATAAATGGGATTTTGGGAGGGCCCCCAGTGTTAGCCAGTCCAGATTATAGCATAGAATGTGTTGTGCAGGTAGATGCTTTGAACCATGGAGTGGGGGCTATACTCAGCCATGTTTCCTCAGAGAGAGAAGTGCACCCAGTGGTATATCTCAACTATAGACTCCAAGCTAGGGAGGAATATTATGCAGCAGTAGAAAAAAAAATGTCTCGGCATAGTATGTTGCCAGCAGAAACTTCAGCCCTATTTGTATGGAAGGAAATTCACTGTAGTTACAGACCACAATCCCTTAAAGTGGCTACAGCAAGTCAGCCAGCAAAATGCCAAGTTACTATGGTGGAGCCTAGGGTTGCAAGCATATGATATGATAATGCAGCACTGTAGTGGAGTCAGCAATGCCAAGGCAGATGGGATTTAAAGACAATGTATGGGTTAATGTATTCCCGGACAGGCCCATCTCTCTGAAGCAACATTTCTCAAGGGTCACTTGAAAAACTAGCTTGAATCTTCAAAGGGGGAGAGATGTGACAATGTGAAGTATTGCCAGCTATGCAAGGAGAAGTAGGACAATAGATGTATAGCATATGCCAGCACAGCTCACTGGAATGTAGTAAAAAATTATAAGTTATTTGAATATCAAACTGATTTGTACAGATGCTTGTGTTGAAAAATGTATTTATAAAGCTGCTTGTATTAAAAGATAGCCACAGTGTGCCCTGCTGGTCAGAAAAAGAAATGTACATGCATTATTGTAACTGTTTAAATATATATGTTTAACAGAGGGTACTGGAAGAGAAGAGGTTAAGCTCAAACTTTAAAAATAGTAACAAATTAAATTACTTGGCCTAGGCCATGAAGGAATCTCACAGTTTTGAATGAAGCCAGAGACGCAATGCCTGTAAGAAGTATGGTTTATTTGTTCCTGTAGGAAGAGTGGAAATGTTTTATGTTTTTTTTTACTTCCAAGAGCTGAAGCAGATCTTAGCAATGATCTGCGTGTGTGCATTATTGACATATATGTGCTAAATCCTCCTGAGAGCTTCTAGCTAATGGGGGTTGCATGGAAACCAGAAGTCAGATGACCAGATGTATGTGATGTCATTCTGTAATCTAGGACAAAAAATGATATTTTAATACTAGGTGAGACTGAAGTCTGATGACACTCCCTTTTAAAAACCTGACATGCCTTGCTATAGTAAGTAACTTAACTAGGGAATAGTAACTCTTGAGATCAGTCAAGGAAATATAGTGAGATTTGTTAAGTATGCTTTTGCTGTATCTGTATGAATCTATTAATCTATGTTACTTTAATGTTTCCTGCAGATGAAACTCTGGTGTTTATTGTAAATAGATATTTAG
>NC_056748.1:541278660-541368660 GCF_019279795.1 Protopterus annectens | reverse complement strand
TACTGGTAAAGCAGAAGATGACAAAGTAAAGGGTCAGGAGGACTAAAACTACACCAGAATTCTGAAATTAGAATTCTCACTTTACATTGTTAGAGAAAAGATGAGAGGACAGAGTAGCATAAGAGGAAATAATGGAGACATATGTGATGCCAATTTACAAAATGGTGACACTGGGAGAGGAAAAAGCTACAGAGTTATTCATTTAAAGATCTTGTTGGAAAATAATGGAATCACATCGAAAGGAAGAGAATCATTGGCTTCACCATTACCATTGGAGGACAGGAAACAAAACTGCATGCACTTACACTTAGAATATATAGTCAAGCAAATATAAAACATTTTAAATAACTCACTAAAGCAATGAACATCAGAGAATTGGTGCATGCGTCCTGCTTATATTTTAGCAAGAAGTGTGTCACAGTCTCACATAAAGAACAATAATATACAAGCATTTTCAATTTTGTGTTATTGTAGTGTTTTTCTAGGTTAAACATTTGCTGAATATCTCCACCCTGAGGCTGGTGTATCTTAAAGCTTAACTTCTGAGTACAGTCCTCGATGTGGCAGACAGTGCATTAAACAGAAATAGAGGAGATTTACATATAAACAAGTAGTCAGCATGTTTGCAGTTTAGCTTTAATACAGCGAGGTGCAAGATAAAAGCAGTTAGGTAAACAAATGCCTTTTTGATGTAGTTATTCACTGTATCCCAATATATGGAATTTAGCAGAAAGTCCAATAACATTCATGTGGAAATTTAATTTATGGCATAGTCATTCTGTGGTAATTATGTGATCCTGAGCTATATTCAGACATGGTGCTAGCTACCCATATAATGGACTGCTCACATATCCCTGAAGATAATTACCAGGGAAGTAAATTACCGCTAAGAAACACCAGGATGACACATTTACCCTCTCTTTTGACAAAAAGTTCAAGAATAGCATTGGGGAATGAAACTCTTAGGACCTGCTGTTTGGAATAACCTTGTCAAATATGTAAAAAACTGTAAAAATGTATAATTGTTTCAAGTATCTTTGCTTGAACACTCACACACATAAGCTAAATGCAATTGTTTTTGTGATGGAAATTAACTAATTTAAGACATTCATGAGTCAGTCATGTAATTCACTTTGAAATATCTTGGTTTTGTACTCCAACTGTATTCCTGTTAATATTTTTATTCTTTTATTTTGTATAAGTATATGCTAACAGTATTTTACTTCTATTCTGCCTCGATAACATTACACAATGTGCTTAAACTCGGCGTTATGTTATTCTAATTATCTCCAGGTTGTGACTGAAAGGATCATTAAACCAGTGCTCACAGCTGGTTAACAGATTATAAATAAAAAAAAACTATATATTGAGAGTAATGCCAGTATGGGTTACTCAGAATGCCATTTTGTTTCCTGGCAGTCCTACTTTGCCTGGTGCATGGCTACCTTTATTATTTACTGGCACCGTCCTCTTTTTCTCATGCCACCGTCCCTGCTGCTTCCTCATGGGTAGACACATAGCTAGCAGTGGAATTCTGTTTAACGTTACAGGAGAGCCTTGTCACTCATCTGTGACTTCTCTGAACTATGTTTATCCCCTTACTATTGTCTCTTGGAAACCCAAAGTGAATACATGTTTTATTCAGAACCAATTTCTAAATGAATACTACATGTTGGCATTTCCTTGCTATGCAAAAACATGAATCAAAAATGCTATTAATGGGAAATAGGGTAATCTGACCACCAGCATGTATATTATAGATTAGAACAAAACAGTTGCCAGTTGCCTTTGAAATGCAGTTGATTTCACAAGTTGATTTTGTTTGGGTGTTTTCCTCTCTAAGCCATATAAACACCCTTCAGAGTATTTGCAAAATTATTTTCAAAGCAAGTTGCCAGTTTGATTTTGGGCAAATATTCTTTCAACATTCATTTTTATTAAGATGCAAATGACATTGTTCTAGTTAATTTGGCCCAAGAGATATTTTAGTATTATTGACTTTTAACAGTTCATTGCTCACAACAAAGAAAAAAAATAATTACATATAAATGTGCTGAAGTGAACCTCATTCAGAACACTGCCACATTATAATGCCTAACTGCACATCTTATATTATAATGCAATGGCTTCAAAATCTTGGCATTATCTAACTGTAACTACATGCAAAAACACGGAATGAAATTGTTTTATTCCACTGAGCAAAAATTAATTATTGATAAGCAAACAGAATTTAACAAGTTAGAATGTGTTTTGACAAAACTGATCAGATGTTTGTATTAAGTTAGATTTGGTGTTAAAGTCATAGGTTCATAGGTTCATAGATAAGCACTAGGCTATCTGACCGAGGGCATTTACAAGCCTAGCCAGAGTGTGTCAGCTTTCGCTGCCCCATTGATTAATTAACTGATCCTCTGTCAAGCAGAGCCAATGAAGTGATCCCAGGGGTGTATTTTCTGTTACCCATCCACTCGTCAAGGTTTTTCTTGAAGAGTGTTAATGAGAGGCTCTGCCTGATGTAATTTGGAATTTTGTTCCAAAGCATGGGGAGTCTCTGTGACAGGAATCTATCCCTCCAGCATGTTCTATTTATTGTTGTGGTGAGGTTTAGTTCACTAGAGCATGTAGCTCACAGTGACTTGGATTTCATTAGGTGGAGCATGTCCATCAATTCTGAGTTGAACATGGCTTTGTAAGTCAGGCAGAGATCATCTCTGAGTAAGCGATATGCCATTGAGTACAGCCGGAGTTTTTTCAATTGGGCTGCATAGGACATATGTTTGAGACCAGTAATCCTCTTGGTGAGGTACTTTTGTGGTCTTTCCAGCTGTTGGAAGTGGCTTGTTAGGTACATCCCAAATGGGGCATTGTACTCTATGATGGGTCTAATGAGTGATTAGTAGAGGGGCACTATAACCTCTTTATTTCTAGATGCGAACCCTTTAGTAATTAGATGGGCCACATAGAAGGATTTCCTAACTACTTTGGCAATATGATTGTCAAAGGGGAGATTAATATCTACCTGGGTCCCCAGATCTCTTATTACCTCTTCTGTATTAAGGGGGCTGCCAGCTATGTGGTAATTCATGGGTGTTTTGTTTTTCCGAAATGGGATGACTATGGATTTTTTGGCATTTAGCTTGAGGCCATCACTTTGACACCAGGTGTCGTCTCAGTAAGGCCCTTTTGTAGGATGTCCATGTCAGCCAGAGAGTCAATTATGGCTTCCAGTTTGCAGTCATCGGCGAACTTGGTTAGCCATAGTCCTCCTGTGTTTGCCTGTACTTCTGAGAAGTATATGCCGAACAGTAGAAGTCCCAGGACTGAGCTTTGTGGGACACCACTTGTGACTGGTTTAGAGTCGGACCTGGAGCCTGCTATTCTTACCGTATGAGTTCTGTCTGTAAGCCATCTGGCAACTCATCTCGTGATGTAGGGGTTTATGTTCAGGCTGGTGAGTTTTTCTGTAATACCTGAGTAGGGAATTGTGTCGAAAGCCTTGGCGAGGTCAAGGTAGACTGTGTGAACCACCTTTCCCTCATCTATGGCCTTGGTGACTGTCTTGAAGAAGTCAATCAGGTTTAGTAGGCATGATCTCCCCTTAACAAAGCCGAACTGGGTCTGGTCAAGTGTTTGGAAATTCCTAATGTCTTTGTTAATGAGTTCCATGATGATGTGCTCCATAGCCTTGCAGACCAGGCTAGTCAGGCTTATGGGGTGATAGTAACCAGGGTCAGTTGTGCCCGCTCCTTTGTGGAGAGGAATAACCATTGCTGTGTACCATTCTATGGGCATGTAGCCTGTGGAGAGGCTGAAGTTGAACAGCGTGTTTAGGTGGTGGGTAAGTTTGTTCTGTAATTCGTGCAAGACACAGCCTGGGACACCATCTGGTCTCATTGACACTGTGTTTTTAGCTTTTGAAAGGGCTGTTTTCACCTGTGCATCTGTGATTTTTGGGACACTACACTTTTTTTGTATTGTTGTGGGCCCTTTTGGAGGTGAGAGAGGGTTAAGTTTGCACTGAATCTATCTGCCAGGATGCTGGCAATATCAGTAGGTTCAGTATATTTTGTGCTATTTTGTACTAGTTCAGTGCATATCTGTGAGTTGACACTTAGATTCTTAACATAGCTAAAGAAGGCTTTGTGGTTATCTTTTGAATCCTTGGCTATTTTTCTTTCGAAGTTAGCCTTTGATGGTTTTATGAGGGACCTTAGTTTCTTACTGACATTGATCAGGGTTGTCTTTCCTTCTTGGGATTTGCTTTTTTTCTGAACTAGTTTCCTCCCTCTATTGTATAGCCTTTTTATTGCAGGGGTCTACCAAACTGGTATCCTTTTCTTAGGGGAGTGAGTCTTGGTTTTGATAGGGATGGCATGATCCATGCATCCTTGTAGGTGCTCATAGAGTGCATTTGTAAAGGTTTTTGCATCTTGGGCAGTGTTATCCTTAAGCCTGGGGGCTGTGAAACTTACCACCTCTGTCTTAAGTAAGGTGAAGTTTGTTTTAGAAAAGTTTTTTACTGTGGTTTCCTTAGTTGGGGGTGATGGTGGGGTGTGGACATCCAGAGTGATTAGTTTATGGTCTGATCTAACCAGTGACGAGTTGACTTCCGGTGTGGAACACCTATCACCCATGTTGGTTTTGACCAGGTCCAATATGTTTTCATCTCTGGTAGGGGAGTTTACCACCTGATCCAGGGCGTTTGAGTTGATGAATTTCAGGAAGCGCTGGGCCTGGGAATTTGTACTCGAGTAGTTTTCCCAGTGAATGGTAGGGTAATTGAAATCGCCCAATATCAGGGTGTTTGGTAGGACCTTTATGTTTTCCAGAGTCTCCAGAAAGGTGGAATGGTGGTCCTGGGTCATGGAGGGTGATCTGTAGCAGGCCACAATTTGCATTGCAGATTTGCCCAATGATCTCAGAGGTATCATGCTGTGCCACTATCCTGGAGGTGTAGGTATCCTTGATGAATATGGATACACCCCCTCCTTTTGTGTTTCGGTCCGTGTTCTGTGGCCGAAACGTGTGGTATGAGTTGTAGCCCGGTAGTACTGGGTTGCTCTCTAGAGCCTTGAACCAGGTTTCAGTTACTGAACAGATGTCGATGTTCTCCATACTGAGGAGTGCTTTGAGCGTGTGCATTTTGAGATTTAAACTCCTGGCGTTGAGTATCATAATTTGAAACAGTTATTAAAAATAAATGTATATGCATTGTTGGGCAGGAAAATGTTAGGGTGCTGAAGCAGTAATTGTGCTGTTATGGCTTAATTGTAATCATAATAAATAACTTTGCAGCATAATACCGCATACTGTAAAATTTTCTCCCAGCCTTGTCATCTCTGTAATACGGCCCTTCATGAGAAGCAGGGCACAATGAGGAAATTACTCTGAGTATAATATCTTGAAGCATCAATTAGAAATCTGCTTGTGTGAGACTTGCCCCCGGATTCATGAAGCTTGCGCCAGGCGTAGGTGTAGCATAGGCGGGATAACACCAAATATGTCCGCTGAGTGATTCAGGTACGAACCAATCCCACATGCACTACCGGCGTACGTCAGAGCTACGCAGCCCTCAGCATAGGTATGCAAATCACCCCATGCACAGTGTCGCACCATGCTAATGAAGGCATACAGCGATTCAAGAAGTGGTGCAGGCGTAGTGCAAGCCCATGGAAATGTACACCAAAAAACACGGTTTACATTTTCCCAAACAGAACATCGGAGTTATGGAAGCAGACCACACACATGTATTACAAAATTAACATATGCCAATGGAGAAATACACAGCCAATGGCACAAGAAAAGATGCACAACACCTAAAAAACAACATTTAATGTCATGTCCACAGTAATGCACAGTACAACCGCAGGGCATGTGTGTGCAAACAGGAATACAAAGGAAATATATAAAAATGGCAGAAAATTGCAATGAAAGACAAATCAGGATTGCACTATAATATGCAATGGTAGGCATGGCACACCACAAGCAAGGCGCAAGGGATGCCAGGGGCCGGCGACAGTGTTTGGCGCTGTAACTATGAATTAGTAGTCAATGCCATGCAAATGAGGCAGGTAATACTGAATCGCAAACGTCCCGCCGGATTAACGATGTACCTGACGGTGCAGCACTATAACACCGAGGAGTGTATCAAAGGTGATACATGACATCAGCAGAGGGGTGTGCCACCGTATCAGTAAGCACATTGGAGCAATGCAAATCTGGCCTGGCTGTTGCTAAGCAAAGCTGAAGGACAGGGGTGGGGAGGAGGGTATAGCACTGTTTAGCTGAAAGCACACATGGTGCCCGAAAGCGCATTTGTACGGGGATGAACTCGTGCCCGAAACCCGGTAAGTGGATGCACGCGCCGCGAACAATAGTACAAACAGGAAGGTCATGGGAAGAAAAGAAGGAAATGCCGAAGCAGGGTAATTGGCATTGTAATGAGCAATTAACACCAATCAACACACGGCGGCCAATCGACGGCAGTAGACAAGCCTGCATGCAGAAACCTGCAAAACAGGATAGGGGAGGCATAGGATTGCAAAGAAAGGTGTGGAGGACCTGGAATGCAAAGATAGGAGAACTGTCATAACAGAGCAAGGCAAACCCACAGTAGATTGGCAATAGCACACATTACGCAAGATAAGCCAGGTCTAGGAAAGTACAAATGAAAGCAGGCAGCTGGATGCATGCCAGCAAATGGTAGGTGTAATGTGCACAAATGTAAATGGAAGGGCAGGAGGTAAGCACGGCATCCAAATGTAATGCAACACCAAAGGCAGCACAATAGCGGTTTCGTAAATAAAACACAGAAGACACCCTGTAGCCACGATCGTACATACACACCCTATGACATCATCAGTGTTCACAGCAGAACAGTATAAAGTGTGAAAGCACCTAACACACACCTGTGTATTCCCAAACACCGCACCATAGGTGTAAACAGACGGGGAACTTTTAAAATGTACATGTTGGGAGCTGCCATAGCTGTGATTCATCAGCATGTGTTACAGACTGACAGTGTTGTGGAGGATGATGCCGACAACCACCGTAGGCCTCGGAGGAGAAGAGTGTTCAGACCAAGGGTAACCTACCAGGGGCTACATGATCTGGAGATAGTAGAGTGTTACAGGGTGGACAGGGACATCTTAAAGCAAATAGTAGAGCTGTGCCGGCTACGCCTGAGAACCAGAAACAACAGAGGGGTACCCATCCCAGTGGACATGAATGTATGTGTAAGCTTGCGATACTAGCCACAGGTACCTTTCAAAGGCCAACTGGAGATATAATGGGGATCTCACAGGCATCGGCATCCAGGGTACTACACCAGTTCCTGGATGCCGTGTTACCACATGCCAATGAGCATATACACTTCCCCCGAACTCGGGAGGAGTTGGCCAGCAATATGCGTCACTTCCACTGTGTGGCAAACTACCCAGAGGTACTGGGTGCGATAGACTGCATGTACATACAAATTAAGTCACCACCCGGTGAGTATGGTAGGCGCTACATAAACTGCAAGGGATTCAACTCCATCAACTGCCAGGTCGTGTGCAATGCCCAGGGCATTATCATGGATGTGTGTGTGCTGGCAGCCCTGGAAGCTACCACAACTCCCATATCTGGCATGCCTCACAGTTGTATCAGGTATTTGTCAGGGGGGACATCCCACAAGGTCACCTTGTGGGGGATGCTGGCTATGCACTGGAGCCGTGGATGATGACCCCCATCAGAAATGCACACACAACAATGCAAGAACGCCATAATGAGGCACACGCACAAACCAGAATCATCATAGATCGTGTGTTCGGGATGCTGAAATCATGGTTCCAGTGCTTAGACACATCTGGTGGAGCCTTGCAGTACTCTCCAGGCACGTGTACCCACATCTTCATAGTATGTGCCATGCTACATAATATGATCCTGCAGAAACAGCTGCAGCGGGGTCATAATGGGAGAGGGCCTCACAGCCCACCGCAAGTGCCAAAGCCAACACAGGCACAGAGGGATCCAGACCACGGACACACTGTTCCAGCCCCAGTAGGCAGATGAGGCATGCCCAATATGCCTACGCCTTGGCAAAGAGGGAACGTATAGCACATACCTTGACAGTGTAGGCTCCCACGGACAGACACCCCTCCCCACCTGCACACAGTAACATGGAAGGCACGCAAACACAACTACCTGTAAATTGTGATGTATAGGTGGCCCACTGTGGAATCCTACATAGGCAGCCCTCAAACATTGTACATGCAACAGCCATGGGAACACGGAACTGTCAACACCTGAACAGTAGATGTGCCAATCAGCATCTGTCGGTGCTGTGTGTATAGGTTCCCAGGTACATCAGTAGGTACACGCCCGATTGTCAGAGGCAAAACACCAAACGGGGCAAACAGTGACACCCGTCGCCACAACATCGAGTAAGCAACTGTCGCATACTGGAGCAGAGGCAATCGCAGGAGCACATGTGTGTAAGCACTGTCCTACACACAGTCATCACGGATTACCCGCCGCGTTACTGAGGGGCTCCCCAAAATGTAATCATGGATGTAGTGTCAAGGCAGGGGATGTACCCATGACAGGCATTAGTCACCCCGGCATGCTGCATCCACAGTCGTATGAAGGTGTAGCAAATTATCGGGTGTGCCTAATTGTGATATACATACCCAGTGCTGGAGTACAGCCAGTAAACATCACATGGACATACCATTAACTGGACCCATCAAGTTGTAAACTAATGGAATCATCTATGTGAGTGTAGTGTGGAGTAACTGCTGTAGTGTACTGCACATACAAATTTACATAATTCATGTACAACCCCCAGATGTCCAAGTGGTACATGCAATGACTGCCGTGCATGTTCCCAGTCCCATGTCCCACAAGGGATGTAACATAATCCCGACGGCATGGGTAATGCAGTCCGGATGCAGGTCATCAGAATATGTGTAGCACACATTAACGGGAATAAGCGTCGCCCACAGCTGGTAAGCGATGTTTAAATATGACTATATGGATATGCGCGAAACAGGGCTAAGTGTCACCGACCACTGCGCAGATCACGGTCAGTGATGTACAGAACAGGTGACACCAGCATTAGTCACCCCTGAACAAATAGTGCCTGCTCTGAAGGGTAAAACAACCACTGCCAGGAGTGGAACAGGCAGTCACGTACACAATCACCCAACACTATTGCTAGGCATGATGTACGTACGGTAGGGTTGCCACAGTTCAAATGACCAATGTGGGACATACGCCAGATGTCAGCAGGATGACACACACCTGGCCAGGACGAAAACCAGAATAACAGTGTTTTGCATAGATAAAAAGCTTATAGTTTAGTAATGGTCGCAGGTACGTGTTCCGTGTCCTGTAACATGTAGGCGGGTCAGATATAGAATAAGGGTGACATGCAACAATGACATAAACTATAGGGAATATGTTTGTCCCAAAGTCACAGGACATTTGCTATGTTCACAAATATTTCTCAGGACACAACTGCACAAAGAGGGATTGTCCCTCACAAAGTGGGATGGGAGGTAATCTTAACCTATGGCAGGTGTGTAATGTGACAGGTACAGACACAAACATGCGGAGTCTAGGAAACACAGTATACACTGACAAACACACAATGAAAGGCGTAGCGTGCCTGTCACCACCCCTGTCTGAGATATGTGGGTGGGAGGATGACATAATGGTTAAGGTGTTTACCTTAAAGAGAAAAGGTGCAGAGTTTGATGCTCACATGGGGTAACTGGCTAGGCTTCAAATGGCCCAAAAGGGCAGCTAGCCTAGTACTAATCTATAAATCTATGAATCTATATATATATATATATATATATATATATATATATATATATATATATATATCTAGACATATATAATACAGATAGAAAGGGCGATAGTGTGATATATGTTGATATACAAGGGGTCACTGGCATCTGCAAATATATAGATAGGTCAACAACATTCTAAACACCTTTGAGGTACAAATAAACAGGATACCACCAACTATGGAATGTGTCACACACCGACACACGTAACCAGGAGGATGAAAGACAGAAATAACACAGTACTGGAACAGTAGAACCGCGATCAATAGGACGATAGTAAGGACATGTAGTCACCGCTGTCGGTGGTGCAGACCACATAGGTACCATGTACAACTGTGGCTGTGTGTGATGTAGCCTGTGTATGTGTGTGATGAGGGTGCCATGTGTGTTCCCATGTGACTAACGTGTGTCGTGTGTGTCCACATAGTGTGTCTGTAGGTGGCAACTCGGAGGTAGATCACTACGGTAGGTGCGGGTATAGCTATCCGTAGGCATGCGGTAAACACCTGTCCCACATCGGGAGGGACGGCCCCCCCTGAGCAGGTGTATCCTGACATGAAACATTAGAAAGGGCAACTGTCCGTGAGTGTAGGACATTAGCATGTCCCACATAATATGCAATAGTTGCAGGAAATACTCATGCCTGTATGTAAGAAACGGAAATGTTTCATGCAAACCAATGCATAGTGAAGGACCAAGAACAATAGGTTTGTAATGAGGAAAAAAGTATGTGCTATCCTGTGTACTGACCGTGGCCATATGTCAGCCTGTAAACACCACTGTGTGACCCGTAAGTGTCCAACTATGGCCATATGAAAAGGTGGCAAGCCATGTGACAAAGGGTCTGACACCAACACCACTGCAATGACAGCAAATATCTGGGGCAGACATACACGGGATAGCGTTCATTTACAAATATCTCTGCACATATCGCCGTACATCCGGAGGTATGGAAGTATCAACCGCACCTGCATACTATATTGAAACCAATTAACAATGGCCCACAGTAAATTCCCATAATAGAAGTCTTTTAAGTGATAGCACAGTAATTAGGGAAGGGGCCCACACACATATATATGGACTACGTAGAAATGCAAGCCCCACAAAACCGCATATGCTAAGTACACCCGCCTACATCCCTCACACTGTAAACAATAGCAATACAGACCGTAACCACAGCCCAAACATTTAGGTAGTCAATTACATCTGCTGAACTGTTGACATACCTTGTGAGAGACATTTAAAGGTGCCATGCAAAATTGTATCTGTCGTATAACGGAACAAACGGCGATGTTACAGGTGTTTGCAATAGTCCTTTATCAGACGGGTGGGATGACAGGTACAGTCACAGGTAGAATCACACACAATCCACGGGGGACATGACCCCAAAATAGACTTGGCTCTACACAAAGCAGTTGCAATTACACACAACAAAACACAATACAGGCCGTCTCCCCAAAAGCAGGGCAAACGGCCAACGCCCAGGTGGAGAATTCAATTATACCCCACTGCTGCTGCGTAATTGGTGAATGGAATAGCTGCACAGCTGAAGTGCATGTAATTAGTCACACCGGACCACCAATTGGTGGCAGTAAGCCACATGTTGCAGGTATAGATGTATATAAGGATGACTTGCCAGATATGCAAACTGTATGCTCATAGCGTATAACAGTTGAAAGAGTGATACAGAGGAGCGAGATAGACACGAAACACTGCAACGATATCAAGGTATGTATAACACTAACTGTATGTATAGTATGTTCTGAATTACATAATGTCAGTGTATGCATATCCTGGTTTGCTGTAATTAGCAGTGTCTGCCATGCATAAAGTGGGGAATGGTATTTATGTAGTGATGTCTCGCTGATCGTACCAATGCTTGTAGAAGATGTGCGTCCAGCAGTGGGCCACACGGTAAACAGCTCAGACACCACAAGGCATGCAACATGATGGTGTTAAATAGAACAATGTCATATGACCCACCGTCAGTGGCAGGGTATGTCCAATAAGTACGTGCCATAGCAGGGGATAGTATATGTAGATATACTGTAACAGTACGCATGTGTATGGGCATATAACGTCAATGACATGTCTAAGGTGGACCCTCTATGCAAGTAATGGTTGAATTATGGGATACTATGTAAAACATGTGCAATGTATAGTACAGTAGATTGATACGTCAGATATGTTACACAGGAGAACAGGCATATGATGCATAGCAAAGGTATCATATAGTGATGTAAGTACTATGTAATTAAGATATGTATAAACAGTTATGATGAAATAACTATGTACTCCACTCTGTGCATTTGCAAATGACGCAAACATTACTCCCATACTAGAATAGTGGAAGAGATGTGACAGACAAACATGAACATGATTGGCGTGTACAATAACAGTAGACATATGGCCCATATTCATGGGACATTGTAATAGCGTGACAGCCAATCTAACTGGAAGGGCTATACCAGTAACCATGCACAAAGGACATGTAATAGCTGCACAGGTTCATAGTGGTGTACCATGCAGTCTGGCAAGTCAATGTGTAACAACAACTACAGTGTGCACACCAGTGGCACCTCTCCAGGGTAGTGTCCTGTGAACAGAAGAGCCATGTGTAACCTGCATCACTGCACAGTACAGCCACTGCAGTGATCCCTGGCGTATGTGTCCACCATCCAGCAAGCGAGGTATCACATGAACACTGCTACTGACTGTCCATGCGTGATGTACATAGGAAACATGTCCCAAAGCATGGTGAGTGTCCGGTCTGGGAATGCAACCCCAAGCACATGCCACACACAGTCGCGTGTGTGCACATATCCATGAGCATCATGGTCATAGTGGCTATTGTGTATGTTGTGTATGCGGAGTATATCTATAAACATATTTGCAGACATGGGCCCTGTCTTTGCAGCAGACGTCACCCCTGAGTATGTAGTCTACAAATGTGTACAGATGTGGTGTCTGTACATAAGCATAATGCTACCAGGTGTAGCTCAATAAACATCATGGCGTTTTAATGTTGGGGTATGTAAAGCTGTTGTGTAAGGTACACCCTACACGGGGTGTTGAACCCATGGATGTGTGTATACGTCTGGTGTTCAGAGGTACAATGGGTGTTTTGTTACATTTTGTTACAGTTTTAGATTTTATAATTATATTTTAGTACTGAATTAAATAGCTTTGGAATTATATTTCTGTTAGGAACTATTTAAAATAATATTTACTTTGGTTCTGAACTGTAATTCCATCATAATATTAGTGGTAATACATTTAATAATTTAGGGACCTGACTGGGTATCAAGAGAATGTGATATGGTTTAATCTTATAGTATGTTATAGTACTGGAAAAACACAAATGAAATACTAAATATTTTATATGTTATATACCACTTTATTATTTTTATACGTACACTCATATTCTTTGAGAGATAGGTATAAATATAAATATTTTTATTCTATGTATTATATACATATGTTTGGAGCTAACTTGTTGTTGTCAGCTGTGGAAGTAGAAATGCTTGGTTGTTTTTCTACTTGACGGGTGCTTTAATTTAATGATTGTTTGTTAACTGATTGTGACGTGAGAGTATATAAATGTTAATGTAATTAACTTTTGTTAGTCTGAGGAAGTTGCTCAAACTTGGGCGACGAAAAGCGCTTCACGTGTATTCCATTAAATTTAAGATTTGTCTTCAGTGGTGCGTTGGATCGATCTTTTGACTTGTCTATGTACCAGCTACACACCCAGGACAGACATGTGTGAACATGTAGAAGGATATCCACGCCATAGTGGCAATGTGGTAATCATAGGAGTGTGTGCGACATACATGTCTCACACACATGTACAATGCAACATGTATGTAGGGGAATAACACCTATGTGATAACTAGTGGGAGGATGGTGTACTGCAAAGGTGATGTACACATCAAGTGTCATGCAGGTAGAGGCCATGATGTTCATATTGGTATCTGTCACAGTGACACCCGTATGGATGGGGTCTGTATCAGCTGGTGGAGCAACAATGGCACTGGGTATACAGTGGTCTGTAAAGCTAGGCAGGGAAGTCCCCTCAATGGTAGCCTGTACCTCAGGGAAGCATATACTAAACATGAGGGCTCCATGACTGAGGACTGTGGTAAGCCAAGTGTAACTGGATTGCAGTATGTGATTTGGTATGCCACCCTCAGTGTGTGTGTCCCGTCCATTAGCCACATTGAATAACATCCAGAGACATATGTTGTGATGTGCAGGTGGATGTGTATGTAGTCAATACCAGAATGGGGAACTGTGCTGAATGGCAGTGAGAGGACAATGCAGGCTGTGTGGACACCCGTGTCATCATCAACAACTCTGGTGACTGTAGGAAAGGTGTTCAACAGGTGTAGGAGGCATGCTGTGGCCCCAACAAGACCAACCCAGCTGGCATCAAAGGACTGGGGCACAACAGAGACTCTACGAATGATGTCCATGATTATGTGCCCTACAGTCATGCATAACAGACCAGTGAGGTGTGTAGGGCAATAGTCCCAGTCGTGCAGTGTGGCACCACCTGTGAGGAGTGTTACAGTCGCTGTGTGCCAGTCACGGGCCACAATGTCTGGTACAAGGCTATTACTGAATATGGTGTCCCAGTGGGGAGAAATGCTGTTCAGAGTTCTGTGAAAATCACAGCCTGGGATATTGCAGGGTGACAAGTGGTCTGTGTCCTAGGACATATAGAGTGCAGGTCAGTACTGTGTAGGTGTGACTGCAGGTACACCGCAATGTACCTTCAAGGAATGTGGCCCTGCAGGGAGTGAGAGGGTGTAATGTTAGCAATGAAGCCATCAGACAGGATGTTGTCAATGTCACCTGTTACTGTCATGTTCCAGAGTGACAGTTGTATGTGTGAGCAGATGTGGGTATTGCATACAACTACTGACATACCACCAAAATGCCCTGTGGTACATCTTGGAATGTGTCGCAGTAATGTGTATGTAGCTAGTTATGGTGTATGTGATATGGAATCCTGTGACCCTACCGAGGCTGACCAGTGAGTCACCCCACCCATGGGAATGTACACCACTGTGTAACAGCCCCCACCTGTTGTTGTAAAGTATGTCCATGGGACTGCACCCCCAGAGTGTCGTCTGTATTCTGGTGTGTACCTGCATGGTTCTGTGTGGAATAGCATGAACCACATTGCCGTGTACATACTATTGAAGTACACTGGGGTATGTCTCAGCATTTGCATGTGCATTGTCCACCTGCAGGTGTGTCACGACAACAACTACCGCTGTCATACGACATCTGTAGTTGGTGTTGTAGTACACATCTACTGTGTATGCCGTGAAGTGTGTGGTGCCGGTATGTGGCTAACAAGGGTGGGTAGCAGATGTTCAGATTCCACCAATGAGGGGACAACTGCAGGTGTCAAACAGCAGTCACATGTTGGCAGTGTCCATGTCAAGGATACTGTTGGTCTTGGAGGTGGTGTATGGGTTGAACCAGCTGAGCGGAGGTTATGACTCAGGCACAGTGTACACCTAATGTGTCAGTACATGTGCGGCTATCACAGTTAGGTGTGGGTTACTGTCAGTCTCACATTAGTAGCAGCAGTAGTTCCAGACACAGTCATATGCACGTGGAGCACCTGTGATGCATTGTGTGAAGTAACCAGCCGGGATGTGTGTACAACATAGTGGAATATGGGGACACCTCAGCTGTGGGTGTGCCAGTCCAGGTACGTGCCTGAGAGGTACGGTCTGTCTATACCCAGTCATTGCAGGTGTGCTCTGCAGAGCCAAGAGGTAGGTCCCAGTCACTGCAGAGATATTGCAGTGGTGCAGTATCAGGTGTGCCTTGCCTGCGTGCATCACAGAGGATGATGTCAAGCATTGTGTGACATGACCACATGCTTCGCTAGCCTGTTCCCATTCTGGTGGTGACTGTTATTGGGCACTGTGCAAGACAGGCAGTATAACAGCAGCAAGAGACCAACATGTGATCCGTACTCCCAGGGCTAACAGGTGCAGGTCAACTGTGCCACAGCATCATGTTGTTTGGCCGGGTCTGTCAAAGTGGACGTATACTAGATGCCTGTGGAATGACAGCTGAAGCAGGGACAACTGTTGGCAGTGACACAGTCATTCGTAGTACAGTGGTAACAGGTCCGGATGAATGCAAAATGCTTTCCAGGGCATGGACCACACCAGCAGGGCAGCAACACTGGTGGGCTATTGCATGTCCCTACACACGTAGTCTGTGCCCTGAGTGACAATGTCTGTCACACAAACATGTAAGGGGAGTCACATCGTACCTGCTGACTCGTGGCATGTGTGCATAGGTTATGTTGCAGAACCAGTTAATGGACAGCAGGATGTGAGTGACTATCATCTTGTGTAGCCTGCTGAGTGGAACAGCAGTCTGACTGCTGACATTCACCTAAGACAGGTGTGTTGAGCATATTCTGACACCCTATTGGCTGTATGTGATGGGCACATGTGTCTGTGGAATACAGGTTGGTGTGGTTGTGTTTGGCAATGTGGGCTGTTGTCGGTGCCCACACAGAGTATGGAGGGGTACTGTACAAGGTGTCTCCGTATGTGTGGCCTGTGGTGAGGATCATGTGGGACCATGTGATGTGTGGGGTGCGTTGCCAATGTTGCACAACCCCACATGACTGTCAGGTGCAGTCAGGGTTGGTGACAGTATAACTCCCAGCAGGGCTGCATATGTGCATCCCCCACAGGCTGTACTGTTGTATGTTGGGAGGTGTGCATTGACTGTGGACATGAGTATAGCTCTATTGCCACATGTACAACATAGTCATCATAGTGACAGGCAATAGCACTGGTACATGCCACTTGGATATGCCTGTATATAAGTGGTACATGGCAGGTGGACAGGCCGTAGAAACCACCATGTCTCACGAGGTATGTGAGTGATGTGTGTACGACAGCTGTTGTACAGTTATCAAGCTGGAAATGTATGGACAGACAGTGTACCTGTGAGGACTGGTGTGAAATGGGTGCTAAACTAAGCAGTAGCTCATAACGTGCCAAGAAGCTCTGAAGAAGTGCTGAGCATGCTCACACATTACAGATAGGGTGTTGTATACTATCAACCCACATGTGTTGACAACAGTCATGATTGGTGGCACCACATCAGAACACTGCCGGGTATGGTCTGCAGGTTCATGAACCATTATCAATGTAGATATTAGCAGTACAGATGTACAAGACAGTATGGATGTTCGGCTAAAGATGCCTGTGTATGTCACAGGATTGTTCTACTAGTGGCCTGTTGACAGACTCACAACTATCAAAGGTGCTACAGTGACATGTGCATATCACACAGTGTCAGCTACAGTAAACCAGGGTTAATGTGTTGTACCCCACCTGCATTGTAGCCCATACCACACAGACAAATGTCAGCCATCTGTGTATGTGATGATGTGAATGGCCATGACCTATGGGCAATTGTTGTCACAGTGTTGTGAACAACATACAGAATGGGCTGTGTGTGTGATGTGTGTGACATATGTGCACATTCTGGTGGATGATATCAACAATGACACCAGTAGGGGAATACCCGCCTACCCATCAGGAAACACCTAGGCTGTGGTCAACAGTGTGGACACTATGTTAGGGATGGTGTAGTGTATTACACCTCCCTGAGCCAGAGACATCTCCCTGGCCCTTTAGGTAGTTATCCGAGGTACCTATGACATGACAGGGTGGTATCCATGTGCATGGAGATCATTGGACAGGCATACACAGCACCCGTGTGACCAATATTGGAATACACATCACCCTCCAGGGGTAGGGCCCATGCGTGGATGGCCAATACCAGCCTCCACAATACTCACCTCCAGTATGCAGCATGCTATCCACCTTGCATACAGACATATGTGACACTATGCTGTTAGACATGCTACATGTTCATAGCCTGATCTGAAAGACATACGTCATGGACAACCACCACCCTATGACTAGGATGGCCACATGCTGGACAGATCCCTGTGACATACCTGTGACATACTTCCACCATACCATGCAGCCCTGTCCACATAGCTGCACATATCATCCCTCCCATACATGGTGTGATGGCCATATGGTAGATGTAGTATCATCTATCTGGATCAGTAATGTGTCACTGATGCCCCTCGTGGTGGCATAATGGGTGACTAATACAGCTAGGAAACCCAGCCCGTACATGCTATAGCCAATAACCTTACCTGCAAATGACGTCTGACTAGACACTGTCCCATGTCTATCACATGTGCAACACAGGTGATCCGTGGCAGGATGCTGAACAGCTGTGCATTGTAGATGTCTATAGACAAACAGATGCATGTACAGGATTCCATGTGTACTTGTTGCATTGTCACTGCCCAAGTCCAGTAAGGCTGCGTCTGTGTTGATATGTGACATATCCACAGCATCTAGGTCAACAGCATTACCATGGATACATCAGGCATGGGTAGATAGGTAAGAACACCAGTGCATGCAAACAGACATGTCCACATGGAGACTGACGTCACATGCAGTAGGAACACTAATGAGGTGACACACATATATGGGGATGATATCTAATGCATACTGTGTGTGTTACATGTGTGGAACACATACATGCCAGTCGTGTTAGTGTCATGTTGATTTGCAAAGATAACTGTGCGAATGTACTAGAATGTATGTGCAGCAGTATCACTGTACATGCCTGTAAATGTGACCTGTCACCGTCATCATGTCTTACAGATAATGCCGCGTACACACCTACCAGCATATAGCCGACAGGAGGATGATGTTGTAATACCGTACCTCCATGAGAACTACGAGGTGTTATTCAGCCATGTGCCACAGCATGCACAGCAGCAGGATGACCTGTGGCAGGATCTTCGCAGGAGGGTCAACGAAGTGGGCGGCCACAACCGCACCTACCAGCAGGTGCGCAGACATTGCACAGACCTCATATGTCATGCAAAACAGCGTGCCACGGCAATCACCAGAGAACAAGGTGGTACGGGTGGTGGGCCACCAACCCAGCCTCCACTCACACACCCAGAGGAGCTACTGGCCAGTCTGGGAACACCCTCGGAACAGCCCCCACAAACAGTAGCTGCCATCATGGAGGTGGGTGTCTCCCAACCAATAAGCCTGGAGTTGCCTGGTAAGTCAGTACAGAACATATGGCCAGTATATCCAATGTATGTGCATGTGTCAGTGTACATCATGTAATGTAACAACATATGCAAGGTATGTGGACACACATGCTTTATGCTACCCTGTGTATGCACCATACCTCCGAACTGTACAGGTAAATGCAGGATGCCCAGATGTCTGCCTCATATTGTTGGTGTGTTCCCCTTAATATCTGTCCCTTTCTGGCAAATAGCTGAGGAATGGAGTCATTAAATGATAATATACAGTTGTGTTTATGACTGCACATTCCGTTGCAAACCCATGTGCATGCAAACCTATTGGTCTATCAAATATTCGGGTTAGTAAGAGCAATATGTCACAGTTGTCCCTATATGTCCCCCATCATAGTAGGCGTTGTCCACATTTATTGTTCTAAAAGGTTGAGAGGTATGGTACGCACACATGTGCTGACTATATGCTATTGTACAGGTGAATGTGTTAACCTGCACTGTGCACCCTGTGGCTGTCATACAGTCATGGATAATGTTCATACTGCTGTGTCACCCTATACAAGTACCTCTAGCATGCCGCACAGACAAGAGTCCATTGCAGGTGAGTCTATCATCAGTATCAGGCATGTCAAAGCATAGATCTATTTGCCATGTGGCCAGTTAATACATGGATATACAGGTTGCATCACCCATCATCCACACAGGCCACCCATGTGCAATATATACAACTGAAATGATACACTGACATGAAACTACAGTATTTGTCATTGCTACATTTATGTCCAGCTATGCATACAACGGTGGAGGTGTTCTACATTGGAGGCATATGTACTATACAGTGGAACAGAATGTGTGGTACACTAACCAGTACTGCACAGTGAGCTGTGATATGGGCAGACCACAGGCATTACCATTGTGTTATATGCCCCTGCAAAGGTTTCACACATGGTGATGTTCCATCCGACATGTCCGAGACACGTAGGGTTTTGGTTGCAATATTGTCACAATTCCCCATAACCCACACCCCACATACACCTGTTGTCTGCATAGCCCTGTGGATGGTGACATAACCAACATCTATGGGTGTATGTCATATGGGACAACACAGACATGTGTGATAGATGGCCATCACATACATGACCAACACATGTGCACACATGGCTATGGGGGATGGCCAGAGACATGTAGCCACACAGAAGATGAGATGTGGATACACCCTGTCCCACTTTGTCCACACATGGTCCAAGTACAGACGTACTAGACCGATTGTACAGGTGATGTGGTACGCTGCACATCATAGCTGCTTGTGCACAGCTAGTGGAGGTGTCAGTGACATGTACCTCATAAGATGTGTTGAACATGCTGTCTGTGTCATAGCATGACAGTAGTCACCTTCACAAATTCCACTGACAGTGACACCAGGCCACAGAAACAGTACCTTTCCCCCCTGCCATAGGACATCACTGTTAGCTGTGCACCATGTGTGCTTGGTACATCAATGTCATGTGTGAAATGGTAACGTGACAGGTCTGCTATGTGTGGATATGGTTGCCAGGCAGCTAACACTCTGTAGTCATCATGCAGGGGTGTCATCTGTACGTCCTCCAGTGACCTGACACATGACACAGAATGGTTGGGTGTGTATACACCTCAGCATCATAGGTCACAATCCACAGGTATGTCATGGGTATGCATGCAGTTCTGGATATGCAATGTGTACATAACATGCACTGTTTAGCAATATAGATGCCTCATGATGCCATGCAATGGCACAGTGTCTGTACATCACACTGTACAGCAATGTAGACAGCCCAGTCCCCTACCATGCCCATGCACATTTGCTCAACATGCATTCTATCTGTAGGGCATATGGACAACACCGCAATGTGATTCCCAGTACAATGCTGTACATGTGTCATGACACCATTGTGTCAGGCATGCATGCATGTTAATGAACATATCAGCAGATTACATGTCAAGGTCACGTCAGCCATGTGTACTGTTATCCTGTTCTGGTCCACATGGTGTATCACGGGGATGCATGCATACTACCATGATCATGTGAATTGCATGGATAATGATATGACACCTGCCTGCTGTAGTGTGCATTGCAGGGGGTATGCTTACAAACACTATTGATGTCTGAGCTGCATGCTGTCAGCTGTATCACAAGCATGCTGCATGCCATCTGTCATCTCACATGCATGGTGTGTCAGTGTGTGTGTGTGTGTGTGTGTGTGTATGTGTGTGTGTGTGTGTGTGTGTGTGTGTGTGTGTGTGTGTGTGTGTGTGTGTGTGTGTGTGTGTGTTTGTGTGTGTGTGTGTGTATGTGTGTGTGTCGGTGTGTTTATTGTAATGTAGAGTATTTCTTTGCATTCACAGGTGATGTAGGTGCGTTACCCTCCTGTGGTCCATCTGATAGTGTCCCCACAGATACTAGCATTGATGAACATATGCACGAGGTACAGGCAGGGATGTCAGAGGCGAAATCTGTGCCAACGGTTGCCATCCCAGCTATGTCCCCCTCTTCCCCGCACACAGTTCAGCTGCCAACACATACCGCATCTACACTGGCCATAGAGGAAGGACAGTCATCATTTGTTAGCGTTGAACAGGAACGTGTGGTGGCTACAGAAGGTGTGTCTCCACACCATGGTGGCAGTATATTGACTGCAGATGTGCCAAACAGGCATGTAGCTGGTGCTGGTCGTAGCAGGTCCTCTGGCAGACATGCACCTGCAGGACATAGCGCAGCAGCTGGGATCACCAGACGCATGTTCCAGACTGTAATGGCGGCACAGGCATGTGCCGAATGGCAGAACAGAGAAGGGCAGAGGCTGCAAACGGCTGCTATCAGTACCCTAAATAACAACATCCAGGCATTGGCAGGTGCTCAACAGCAGCTTGCTGATGTTCTGGACAGGCGATTGGGTGACATGGTCAGAATCCTCGACCGTGGCATGGCAATCCGTGAGTGTGAGCTGTCTATGCTGGAACATCTGGTAGGGTGAGGCATAGGACATATGGATGTAGGCCAGCTACACCACCTAGTGCAGGTCAATGCATGCGTGCCACCTCACATGGCCGCTCCCATAGTGTCAGTAGCAGTAGCAGTGCAGCTGGTGCTGTGATGTCCACACCAGGTCACAGCAGGCCATGTGGACATGGCCCTGGACGTTCCCAGTAGGGACACAGTTCCAGTGGCCATGTGTCGTTGGACAATAGCCATTCTGTATCTCTGCCTGGTAGTGCCCGTGCAACCCCTGGCAGGCACAGGACACGTGGCCGTGTCCGGTCACAGTGAGCTGTACAACCTGGTCTGTACATTCTGGAGCTGTCTGACAGAACTGTGTGCACACATACACGCACACAGCGAACACAACTGTAGGGCTCCACAACACCCACATACATACGGAACAGACATGTCCATTCAAATCACTGGACCTTACCTGCACACATGATGTCATCCATTGGTGCAGCCTATGCCCCTGGCAAACAATATCACCCTGTGCATATGATGAAGCCTGTGCCACATCCCTGTCATCCACACCATCGGTGCAGGGATATGCTCATATGGTCTGATGCACAGGGTGAACAGACTAGAGAGGTGTAGCTAACATTACTTGTGTAAGCATATTGCGGGATGTGTATGTTGTATTGGTCATGTGTGAATACTGAGATGTGAGAGGTGTATCTCACATTACTTGTGTATGCATATTGAGGGATGTGTATGTTGCATTGGACGTGTGTGAATACTGAGAGATGTGTATGTGACATCAGTGGTGTACTGTCAACATGCACCAGTCATACCATGTTCTCCAGGTGCAGCATGCATTGTGATATGTTCACAGTATGTGTCTCGGTTACAACAGCAACAGCATGTTGGTAATGCCCTGGTTCCCTCCTATGGTGTACTGGCATGTGCCTACAGGTAGCAGTGTTTGCAGTCCCCCATGTGTAACTGTGGAGTACTCACAGGCACGTATGGCAATATCAGCATGCTAAACGCACCCTGAACCTGACTGTTGGACAATCGGACATGACAGATGTCCGAACATGACACAGATGTCCACACATATACCACACCTGAAGCATGTGGTCAGTTGAACAGGCTACAGCAGACAGAGATGTGACATACATACCGGGAAACATTGCAGGTATGTTGACATGGTGCAGGGGTTGTACACAGCG
Source organism: Protopterus annectens (assembly GCF_019279795.1). Lineage (NCBI taxonomy): Eukaryota > Metazoa > Chordata > Ceratodontiformes > Protopteridae > Protopterus > Protopterus annectens. The sequence goes on along the minus strand of NC_056748.1, from coordinate 541,345,497 downwards.
GTTAGGCCACTGATGACATTAGAGGCCACCTGATAGCATGAGGCCACATTGCGTAGTAGTAATACCCTGTCACAGTACAGGAACATGGCCACATTCACGGGGTCTACAGCACTATAACACACCCCATAGTGTTCATGTGTGGACCCGTGCCTATGTTGCCATAACCCTCGCAGTACTTTGCACCCACACGATGTGGCACAAAGAAGGGACGTGCACAGGTAGCCGGTATGGCTGGGACCGATGGCATCAACAGGGTAGTAGACTGCATCACCATGAGGGGTTAGTGATCCTGTTTCCACAGTATGGTAGCATACACCCTCACACCAAGCACCAGACAGCCATATATACATACACAGATGCACTGTGGTGACCAGCTATGTGTGTACGGATAGCCGATGTGTGTGATGCACCACACCTGCCAACCTCATGCTTTCCACACTGCAGTATGTACAGATCTGTACAGCAGTGTACAGGGATGTGTTACATCTGGGACATAGTCCCCACCATATGTGGCATGTGTGGTCACACAAGCGGACACACATGACAGTGCTGGAAATGATACACCTGCCATAAGATGATCTGTTTGATAGACTTGCAGCAGTACTGTCCACAGTATGTGTACCAACGCTATGTCTGGCAATTGTGTGGCTATGTGCACACGGGTGGATGTCAGTGATACAGGTGTCATGTGACATACAGTTGGCTACACCTGAAAGCTGTGTATGTGTTAAGTCATCACCATCAAGTAACAGTGACATAATGTACTGTTTGCACATGGCATGGAAGGGTGGCGTGTGACACATCTGTGAGCCATCCCTGGCACACATACATCTACACAGGTGGATCACCACGTTATCTACACAGATCCCTCCATACTGGATGTACAACCAACTGTACTGTCTGTATGTCACCAATACAGGTGTCAATGATGGGGCTGCATTGCGACTGCATGTTGTATTTTGGCACAGCTGTGGTATGGACAGTGGCCACTGCACATGCATGGTTGCTGCATGCACAGTACAGATTGCACATGTTTGTTGGTCCTATATGTGTCTCCTGTAGCCATGTTTGTATGCATTGCTATTGGTGGACATGTGTGTTGACATACATGACACATGGACTGTGGTATGATATCATGGGTGTCATGGACGACTACTACAAGGGAATGTGTCCTCCGACATTGTTACCTCCTGTACTGTGAGCATTCAACAGACATGGACCCACCTTCCATTTGCGTGCGTATGATTGCTTAGGCCACTGTTCTGCATGGGGGACAGCAAAGGCTTAGCTATGTATATATGTGTTGTGTGTGGTCCATGCACACATTCACTGCACTCACATGTTTGACATATCCAAACATGCGTGTTCGTTGGTGTACAGCAAACTCATGTGTCACAGCTGTGTACCACCTGGGGCCCCTGGTATGTCTTGAGCTGACCTGGTCATGTATAGTGGTATACTTGCAATGCATAACACCTGTTGGAACCCTCTCAATACATGTGTACCATGCACAGTTGCTGTAGACCTCTGTACAGTCCACTGGTCATGTGTCACACGGTGTTGTGGTAATGTATGGCTGTGTACTGCTGCAGCAATGGCATGGTGATGTCTCAGGGGCTACAGTGTAGACTGTGGTGTGTACATCTGGGATCTGCACCTGTGACAGCTGTGATGGCAGCTGAGCGTGTGCTGGTCACTGCATATGTGTGACCACTCTGTGCATGGGGACAGTTATGCCTTACTGTGCCCTTCCATGTCTAGACTCCATCTGCATGCAATACAGCCCTTTGCAAATGCTAAGTGTGTGAGCATGCCCAGTACGCTGTTGTGTAGATGGACACACATGACAGTCCCAACTGAGCCCTTGCGAGTTGAGACTCCGTCCGCATGCAAGACGGCCCTTTGCAAATGCTAAGTGTGTGAGCATGCCCAGTACGCTGTTGTGTAGATGGACACACATGAAAGTCCCAACTGAACCCTTGCGAGTTGACAATCCGTCCGCATGCAAGACAGCCCTTTGCAACTGCTAAGTGTGTGAGCATGTCCAGTATGCCATTGTGTAGATCGACACACAGTACAGTCCGAACGGATGTGTATTACTAAGCATGTGGCCATGCCCAGTGACACTTTGTGTCGGTGATGTCCTTCTGTGCATGGCCATTGAAATCCTTTATAGCCATGGTGGTCATCCAGCCAACAGATGTCCATTTTCAATGTCATGATGGATGCCTACGGAGCACACACTGGTCGACTATCTTGAAGGGTGTACTGTCTGTGGGGCATCCCGTGACTATGTCATGTTGTCATGGTGCACCGTACATCTTATGTTGCCACGATCACACCACTGCCGTGTGTTTGTCTACGTGTACCATGGGACAGTAATATGTCTGTATGCTTTCAGACTGATCACTCTCTATACAATCCCTGTCGGCATCCTTGTCAGTGCGGATGATGACACACACCTAGATGTCTGCCTCTGGGACTGCTGTGCTTAGTAATCTCGGTAGCGCGTTCTGTAAAAGTGTCATGCTGTAGTGTGTTAGGGTAGTTAGGTGTATGTTCGACTCCCAGCCCTGCCAAGTGTGTGCGCATGTGTTTGTGTGTTTGCGCACATGCTCCCGTCCACCTGGGGATGCAGTCTTGCTTTTAGACGCCGCACACCACAGCAGTTACCTACCGACGTTTTTGCCTTTGTGGATGATGACACGCACCAAGATGTCTGCCTCTGGGACTGCTGTGCTTAGTAATCTCAGTAGCGCGTTTTGTAAATGCGTCATGCTGTAGTGTGTTAGGGTAGTTAGGTGCATGTTCGACTCCCAGCCCTGCCAAGTGTGTGTGTGTGTGTGTGTTTGCGTGCATGCTCCCGTCCGCCTGGGGATGCAGTCTTGCTTTTAGATGCCGCACACCACAGCATTTTCCTACCAACATCTTTGCCTTTGCAGATGATGACACACACCTAGATGTCTGCCTCTGGGACTGCTGTGCTTAGTAATCTCAGTAGCACGTTCTGTAAATGTGTCATGCTGTAGTGTGTTAGGGTAGTTAGGTGTATGTTCGACTCCCAGCCCTGCCAAGTGTGTGTGTGTGTGTGTGTGTGTGTGTGTGTGTGTGTGTGTGTGTGTGTGTGTGTGTGTGTGTGTGTGTGTTTGCGCGCATGCTCCCGTTCGCCTGGGGATGCAGTCTTGCTTTTAGATGCCGCACACCACAGCAGTTTCCTACCGACATCTTTGCCTTTGCAGATGATGACACGTACCTAGATGTCTGTCTTTGGGACTGCTGTGCTTAGTAATCTCGGTAGAGCGTTCTGTAAATGTGTCATGCTGTAGTGTGTTAGGGTAGTTAGGTGTATGTTTGATTCCCAGCCCTGCCAAATGTGTGTGTGTGTGTGTGTGTGTGTGTGTCTGTTTGTGTGTGTGTGTGTGTTTCCAGCTGCATGACAACAGTACTTTGCTTTTACAGTATTCACTCTCCATAACATCCATGCGGAGTCTTTGCCTTTGATGCTGCTGTCTGCAGGCTAGACGTGTGCCTGTGTGAATCATGTGATCCACTGATCATGGTAGCCCATTTTGTAACTGCGTAATGCTGTTGTGTGGTACAGTGCTTACATTTATGTTCTGCTCCCAACCCTGCCACGTGTGTGTGTGTGTGTGTGTGTGTGTGTGTGTGTGTGTGTGTGTATGTGTATGTATCTATCTACACATATATATATATATATATATATATATATATATATATATATATATATATATATATATATATATATATATATATATATATATATATATATATATATATGTAAAATGTATATTGTATATAGATATGTATGTTGGGATTATCACTCTTGACTGTGCTGCTTTGTCTGTACGTGAGCACCTTGGATGTATGTACATCTGCTATGGCTCTGTGATAGTGCACATACTGTGTGCTGTAGTGATTGTGGGTTATACATGTGTAGTGACTGGTTATTGTGTTGCTGGGTATTACACTGGCATTGGAAACAATGTTAGTGCAGCACCTTTCACTGATCGTATGCAGATCTCGGCAACAGTCAGCAGTGGTTATTACATTGGAGTGTGAGTATGGCTCATATCCGTCTGTAGTAACTGTCAATTCTATGCACCTCAGGTTAACATTACAGATGCACGTTTATCCACAGGTTGTGGTACAGATCCCAGGACTGTATGTGTAGACATTGACAGGTGCAGGACTGGGTTGTGTTGAATGCATGGAGGGGTGTCCATGGCCAGTAATGGGGATCTCTACAGCCTGGCAGGTACGGTCTGTAACTTTCCCACAACCTCCTGTATATGGCTGACACATGCTGTACCTGTGTATATGCAGACACACACTTACCACAAACAGCTACGGCTATCACATACACACACCCATTGCACCACCATTGGGCCATGCAATAACCATTGTCCCTCACACACACACCTATGTGTACATTGGATGGCTCTATGACAGCTCTGGACATGTTAACACCACACTCTGTGCATATGATGTCACCTGTGCCACCACTTGTGATGTGTAACATTGATGCAGGATCTGACTAACCTGGTGCTGCTGCACACGGTGGCTTTATTCCACTGTATTGATGTTAGCATCCTGATAACACACAGTGTGTTACTTCCGGGTGTACTTCAGCAGGCATGATGCATTGCAGCTATGACCATCACTGTAGCATAGTTTACAGCACTGTTACTTCTGATGATGTAGTCTCCATCCATGTGCCATTTCACTGATGTGTGTAGTATTGGCAGCATGTGTGTCTGTGTGTGCAGTACGTGTGTGATGTGTGTAGTACACATGTATACATGCTTACAACCGCATACACGACATTACACAGGCTTCACCATTCGTACACTAGCTTACTCGTTCTTCCACACGTGCACATGGGCTAACACGCGCGCACACATGCTTACTCGGGCTTACTGGTGCGCATGGGTGCAGACACACTGTGGGCAGGTTTGTAGGTCACATCGGTGGTATCCATGACGTACGCTGTCATTCTCCTGACGTTCCCTAGGATAGCTCATGACACGCCTCTTCCACTGAATAATGACAGCACATATGTGACACTGCTCTGGTGAGGTTACAGTGTTTTCTACATACACACTGATATTGTCACCTATCTTCTACTCTAATAGTCCCCTTAACCTACACTACACTGTAGAGGCTTGGCCCATATGGCATGACATGTTGTTATTCACTATCCTCAGCCTCACTTGCCTCACATTGCCTACAAATGCTTCATTACATCTCTGACAGAGCGCTTCCACACATAAGTACCAGTACGCAGTAGCCATGTTGTCTCCAGCTTGTCATTCATCTGCATGGCGTACTAACATCTAACTAAACCTACATTTTGTATGTATATTATCCATAGGTCTTGTTTTGAAGTGCAGCGCGTTCTCATGGTGCTGTGCTACACTTCCACACCAAGGATTGGGGGAGGACAACTACTGGTTCATTGATATCCAATGGACAAAGCCGCCACTGGCCTTGGACTTGGATATTGGCATGCTTCTTCAACTGTATTCATACTGTATTTGCAGCTGTCATTGCTCCATTTAGCAACGTGCAAAACATTAGCCGCATAACATCCGGGTACATTTCTGCACATAACTCTGCTCTTGCACAGACAGCTTACTGTTTCATGTATCGCGTAATTAATTACATCATTTGCATAGCTTACACATACAAATGGGGTATGTTGCAAATCCCAACATTGTCCGTGCAATGTTCGTGTTACGGGCGGTCTTGCACGCCCCTGCAGGTATTTGCTGAATAGCCTGGCAATCATCTTTCCTTGCTGTACTCTCACTCAGTCCATACATGCCGGAGGCTTCCTATATCATGGCCTAGGCTTTGCTGTGTGCTATGTCTATTTGTGGTGTATGCATGGCTGTGGGTATGTCCCACTGTCATCATTGGTAAAGGTCACACCCTATAGGTACTTCCTGTAGACTGCTGTGTCATTTGACATGTCAGCACATACCTGTGGATGAACTTCCTACTGCAGCGCTTTTCATATCTTCTGAGTTATCTTGTGGTCGATAATGCTGTTTCCTCAGACATGTATCTGTTTCTGATCATACCTATCAACCTCCTAGTGCAAAACATCTGTACAAAGCCTAACATGATGGGGGGACAGATAGGGGCAGATTCTACATATTACTCTTACAAACGTAGATAGTTGACAGTATTATAGGTTTTGCATTAGTATGACCTTTCTGAGGGATTTGGGGTCTTAAACACATATGTTTATCATTATTTAATGACGTCAGTTCTCAGGTATTTGGCAGACAGGTACAGATTGTGAGAGGAACACACCACACATATGAGGCATACATCTGCACATTCATACAGTTGCAAGGCATGTTTCTGATACTGGACATCAATTTCCTTATGCCAATACACACAATACATGGCGCAATCACAGGCCAGTTACCATTACATTCCTATTGCAGGACACACCCACCCACTGGGTTATATTCCTCACACAGGCCAACAGGTGCTTATCCACACTAATTATTCCATCACGTACCTTATGTGTACGCCGGTATTTGCACTTTCCGTCAGTGGCGGAGCTCACGTACGAGTATGGGGGACTGGACACTGTATCGGTGACACTGCATGACACCCTGAGGGACACATGTCTTTTGAGTCTATTAACCTTCCACATTGACTTTCACAGGTCATACATTGCAATTCACATTTGTGGACAAACATGCTTATGACTTGTACATGTTTTGTCATGTGTCCTGATGTCTTTCTTCTCACCTGTCCACCTAGTATCACTAGTTCTGTACATTTCATTAGGATGGGTTACCTTCATATCTCTCACCTGTAGACATTATGGGTATACGCCCTGGGGTTTGACCTATGATTCTGTTACATTTGTCATGATAATCTGCCTTTCTGGTAGGTTGCTGGCAAGCCATGACGGACTGTGCGGTTAGGTAATCATGACTGACATTTCTATTTCATGATTACTAACTCTCATAACATTCATATTCCTGACTATGCAATTATTCTATCAATGGTCTGACTTTGTCTGAGGTATATTTAATATAGTCGTGTACAATCCCTTAGTCCAGCTGTCTTATTCTGACATTCTGGCAGGTATGATTACCATCTTGATCGTACGCGTGTCCATCCATGATAATCGCCTATATGACACTGATATAGGTCCCTACACCTTCCCCCAATGGTTTACACAATATCCAGTAGATGGGTTGCCCCTTTTTGGAGAATGTAGGCGTGTGCTATACCCACATAGGTATATTGATCACTCCCATGGGGCGTACCTAATAGATCTGTGCCAACCAACACCTTGGCCCAATTCTGCATACCCATGATTCCCATACCTGACCCACCTCCACAGTACCCATTAGACATGTTTAATGTCAGCGATAATAAAGTGTGAGGACACTTCCGAGCACTCCCCACTCTGCGGATATCAGCTCGTACGTTATACATTCAATCGACCCATGTGTTATTACCCTTGCACCTGCTACTGTTGCATGTGCACCTATATCGTAGTTGCAAGTGTAACTTCTTTTGCATCAGTGATGGTTCGCACTTCATACAGGATCAATTTTTGGGGTCCTGCAAAGGACACCTATATTCACGTTTAACATGTAGAACTTGCAGTCCCTGTCACACTGGTACTTTCCGGGCAATGGTTTGGAAACCATCGGTGTATTCTCCTTTCATGCATGTCTGTATGTCTATCCATATTAGCTATACCGTGACCTATTTATGTACATGTGTTATATGTACAGGGACATATGTTTGTTGTGTATATATCTATTCATGTATCGTGTGTGTATAGATATATATATATATATATATATATATATATATATATATATATATATATATATATATGTACATATATACATATGTCTGTACATTCCTCATCTCGTAATTTGCTTTGGATTATGTCTGTGGATATATGTGTATATATATCTCCATATCATACCTTTCAACTATACAGATTTCTACTGCATGTACAGCTGTTTGCCTCTTATCTTTGGTCCATTTTTCATAACCTTGTGTCTATCTGGCAAGTTAGTGGCATATCATTAAAGACTGACGTTGGTAAATAATGACAAACATTTCAGGTTTCGACTTCATACCCTTCAGAGAATCCATGCTAGTGACACACCTGTTATTCTATTCACTTTCTATGTTTGTTAGGGCAATATCTGGGGATTGTCCCTATTTGTACCAGTTGTTGTCATGGCTTTGTCTGGTTTCGTACTTTACGGGTTTAACAGGTATGAGCCATGTACATAGAACGTGGGGAAAACACCATTCATTTTCTATTCTGTGAGCAGATTACACACGCGCAGGCGCACTTGCATATCCTTATTGTGGGCTACATATGTTTCATAGATAATTGTGCTTCCGTGAACTTTCATAATTCTGACCATAACAGTTACATATCTGTATTCCAATTTATGGACTACTGCGAAACACACGTTCTCCTTTACATATTTAAATGTGTGTACTGCACGAACGCTTTCATTGCACTTTCAAGTTATATGTGCAGTGGTCATAGGTCAACCGGGACTGCATTCACGTTGGCCGGATACCGGAACCACTATTCTATTGGTGTTCTCCCTCATTCATATGCATACCCATAGCACTTAGCTACATCAACATATGCCTCACCGCTTCACCTATGACACAGGCATCCATTCTCCTGCTGGGAAAAATGCGGTACTACATATTACACATTCCCTATTGCCTACTGCTGTGGACTCCGGCTGCATTGTTAATCACTCCGAGGATATGCAGAACACCAAGGCATATAGTCCAGCCACATACAGGTCTTTGATTGTCAGGGTATTCATGTAGTGATCTGGGTTTAGGCTTTTCCACCTGGTGAACGGAACTTCCCTGGCCGAGGTCAAATGTCAGATGAAGCATATGGACAGGGATTATCTCCCTATTTTGAAGTTTTACCTGTGTTTATAGACACAGGTGTTTGGGCACCTGTCAGCAGCTTATTCTGTTGGCATTACATATTATGGGTGGGGTTGTTACAGTCCATACTCCACGGTGAGGGGTGTTCCCATTCACATTTGACTATTACCTGTATACAGTCATACAGGGATTATTATTTTTGGACATGAAGTGACTACAGGTATGCAGTTGTACATTACACAAGTGTGAAGGGCTATTCCTGTAAATATGTACGGACCATACCACTCAACCTCTTAGAGCACCGAACCTGTGCAAAACCTACACAATGGGGGGACAATTAGGGACACATTTTAACGATTGCTCTTACAAGCTTAGAACGTTGATAGAATGCTAGGTTTTGCATGACTTTTTTGCAGGTTGTGGAGTCTTATACTCAGGATATTTCTCATTATTTAGTGACATCAATCCTCAGCTATTTACCACACAGGTGCAGATTGTCGGAGGCACACACCAACACTATGGGGCGAACCTGTGGTCATTCTTAGGGTTGCCACCTTTTCGACTGCCCAAAGTGGGACATGTTCTGTAGAGATGTCAGATTTTCCAGGACAAAACATACCTACAGCCGTGCATAGTACTGAACTTTAACTTTTTTTTGTACATATAATAGCTTATTCTAGTAACATTTGAATTGCTTATGCTACTTCACATAACATATTGAGGATTCATATATAAAATAACCGTTTTATGCGACTATTAAAGTAAATTAGGAAATAAACTCTCAGGACATTTGCTATGTCTTGATTTTTTTCACAGGACACAACTGCCTACAGAGGGATTGTTACTCACAAAGTGGGACAGGTGGTGACCCTAGTCATTTTGCGAATATCCGGACAGTTGAGTGGTATGGCACGGACCTCTGTAATACGCTGTTGTGTTCTGGCTCAGCATTAAAGACTGCAGTCGGAACGTGCTGACAGACAGTTAGGTTTCAGACTTCATACTCCAGACATTAATGCCAATGTGCAAACTGTTATTCTATCAAATTCTATGTTTCTAAGAGATATGTTTACAGATTGTCCCTGATTTTGGACCTTTGTCTCACTTATATTCATGGCTCTGTCCAGATATCTTGCTCACACAGGTTGACAGGTATGGTCAGTCACAACTGCACACAGTCAGTGTCCCTCACACTTGATCAGGGTTGACCTGTTTACGTAGTGTCTTCCTCGCCCTCATGCCATTTTCTACTTTGCAAATGTGTGCATTATATTCTCCCTCCTATTTGTGTCTGGACATGTGCATCACGGGAAGGTATTTTATCCTGGGTGGTAGGTTATGCATGCCCACTTAGGGCTGGACAGTGTCATGGACCTCCACTGCACGTTCTGACTTGTGTCCAGATATCTACTGGATTGGACATCATGTCGTCATACCCATTCTACTATTTACACAAGTTGGTCATCCCATGAGGGATATCCCAAAAATTGGTCAAGACGAAAACAAGTTAGATAACGAAGATTTTTGTGGCTTCACGAAAATGTGCAGGGGGTTTTACCTGGAGGGGATACATGGTTTGCAATCTTGACACTGCCTAGGGTGACAATACCTACTACATATGCGTAGGGGTCACTGTGTGTAGCTGTTTCTGCAACAAACCAGTGGACCAAGTACGGCTGGATTTGGTGGATGTTCTGGTATGGTGGCAGGTTGTGTGTTGTGGAGGGTATGCTGGGTAGACTATTATGCATCCAGGTGTGTTGTGTTTGTTATGGCCAGTTCCATCAGGACCCATCTGTGGGTATGTGACAGTGCCGTATCTATACATTTGTCTCGCATATTTCCATATTCATGTTTGTGGGATTGTGTTCTACACTATGGCCTGTCTGCTTGTCTTGCAGCTGTTTCTACATGAGGTTGTGTTTCTTTCCACTTCACCCGCTGCCCCCTCATACACCTCCGGTTCACCTTTTCTGCATACGACAAAAGTATCGCCTTTGAGGAATTTACCATTAAACACACACCCCTCACACGCGAATTACTCACACCCCATAGAGCACTACTTTGGTTGTTGGCCCATGACACGGCCAGAGTTACACATTGACTACCCTACATGTGTCGGGTACCTTTATGGTTGTGTGGACTACCCTGCCATGTTTTCTTTCCACATGCTATACCTCACGCACATAGGTACATGCCCTTACTTCATTTTCATTACTTGGTTGGTGTATCCGGGTACTACCTGTTCGACTGTGTCACATACACGTTCGGATTATACAGCTGCCTTCTGGATTTTGCCAGCCTGTTCTACTCATTGGTAGGATGGCACCTTTTCCTATGTCCAAGCTATTCCTTACACATATCCGACTGTTGTGGACATTGCCTCCCCACAGTCAACGGTTGTGTTTCCACCTTTTCAATTGGCCACAGTGTGACATAGGGTTACCACCTGTCCCACTTTGCAAGGGACAGTCCCTCTTTGGGCAGTTGTGTCCTGACATGTAATTGTCAACATGGCAAATGTTCTGAGATTTTAGGACAAATATATTTCTTATATTTTATGTGATAGTTGCATTAAACAGTTAATTCTGTATCTGAAATACCTGATTGTTATGAGAAACAGAATAAGCAACTAAAATGCTGCAGGAATACACTTTTCTGTAGGCAAAACAGTTATGTTCTGTCCTTTGTACTGGCCGTGGGTATGTGTCGGCCTGTACAGTCTGATTTCTGTACCAAAAATGGCCCACTTTGGCCATTTGTAAAGGTGGCAACCCTACTGTGACAGTTGCGGTGAACACAGCATATTTTACAGGCCGACACATACCCACGGTCAGTTCGGCAGATAGAACTTACAATTCTTGCCTATATCTAAGCTTATTCTTGTAGCATTGCAGTATCTTATTCTGTTTGTTATGACATTTATGTAATATACGTCCAGTGAAATATGTTTAATGCAACTATTGCATGATGTCTACAGAGGAATTATGTCCTATATTCTCTGGACATTTGCCAGTTTTAGATGTTTGTGTCAGGACACATATGCCCACAGAGGGACTGTCGCTCACAAAGTGGGACAGGTGGTAATCTTGGTCGATGGTACGGATCATACTCTTCCTTTCGGCCTACATGTGTCCGTGTTGTTATGGCTTATTTATATGCTCCTTCTGTTTCGTTTACATGTGTATGCTATTTACTATCACATTTGGTATGTGAAATACGGACATACCTTTTGTATGTGACTATTACATGGCTTGTGGTATATGATTCAGACATACGGTCACTACCTATATCTACATTTCTCCTCATGTATTTTGCTATGGACACATCTGCACAGCTATGTTCCCTCTCTCAAATTATGGGTCAGCTGGTGACCCTCTCCATTAGACTGGACGTACCTACTAGCGGCGTGCTAACATCTGATACGTTTCACTTGCACATGGTATAGCTATCAACACTACGTTGGACTACAGGCACACGGTTTTCCTGCCATTTGTTCATGGGTAGGGACCTGTTATTCCCTACTGTGCATTTGTGTTTGAGTCTTCATTTTCTGTTCGCAGGGACTCTGCTTTGCATACGTTTCAGTATCCACGGACACTGATAGGTACGATTACTATTGCTGGTGGAATATAATATTCAGCAGTTTAGGTTGCTCCTCGAAAGCCGACATTGACACGCCTCTCTGCGCAACTTTGATATGCCCCTTGCACTCGTGCACGTTTCCTATGCACATGGCTGTGGCGGCTGCGCGCCTTCATTAATATGCATATGGCGTGACTACTCCACATCTACGCCGCACGGCCGGCGCAAGCCTTACGCCAGACTTGCACCGATCTTCATGAATCCGGGGGCTGGTTTATCACTTCTAGGGGTTAATGGCATTAGAATTTCCATCAGAATAACTTACATCAGAGGGCCTTCAGAAAAAATGAAGACAAGGTACACCCTATTACTGCTTAACTTTACCTTCTAAGACAGATTTTGTTGGGATTTCTTCACATTTCATTCTTATGCTAATGCAAGCATAACCATGTTTCATTGTTTTAAAGGGTCAAAACAGCTTCACAAAGTTGTTCTAGTCATTTGCCTGGTTAGTAAACTGTCATAAATTGCCTCCAGAAAATGTATATACCTTTATTGCTATTTAAATCGTACCAAAACAATGAAGTGCTTGTTTAGCTGCAGTAGCTTTGTGACCCTCATTAGCAGAGGACTTCAGTAATGCATTAGCAACTCTGGCCTGTAAGAGAAGCTAAGATGTGCTCAGATGCTAGGAGGTATAAGAGAACTGCACCCAAAAACTGAAAACAACATAAGCTTTTCAGCAAATCTCGAACTTTTCTGCATTGCTGTTGCCTTTGTATTAAAGTAAATGGTTACTGTTATTTTCTAATTTGTTATACCCCAAAATGATCTGAAGGAAGCTGCCATGGCTAGCATTAGTTTATTTTACAGTCAATGGCTTCACCTTCCCCATGTTATATTAGTGGGACAGAAAGAAATATTTATGATGAGGGGATCATTTATTGTAGTTTTCTCTCTCGTCAGCTGACGACATTACTGTGACTGTTTACTTTTTATTGTCAGCATCAATCTGCATCTTTAATTACTTTGCTTCCTTTGATTTTTATCAGTGTCCATCTCTGTGGTAGCATTTTAAGGAATGTTTGAATGACAGTCTTGAAAATATAGCTGAGTTATTTATTTATTTATTCATTTAATTTTTAAATTTGTTAACCGGGTTAGTCCAAATGGGTCCAGAGGGCCCTTTTTCAGTGGAGACCCAAGGAGAAAAGCTCCTGGAAAGTAATTAAAAAGATAAGAAAAAACTAAGGATTCAAATTGTAAAATACATAACAGTACAAGAACAGAGGAACAAAAGTACATAACATGAATATTTACAAGGCAAAAGTACAGTATTTTGAGAATGCAGTAACAATATGTTTGAGAAATTTAGTTAGTTTTATACAAGGAATATAGCAATACCTAAAATAAAAAAATATGTAATATACAGTTCAGAGTAACATCATGACATACTACAACAAAGATGCATTTAGTAGCATAGGTACTAACTGCAGAGAGAGTAATATGTGTACACAATTTATATAGCAGTTACCAGGCAAATATGTTATTTGAGAGAAGAAGAAAAATTCAGTAGGTTATTTCCTGACAAGTACAGATCCATGCATGTTGGAAATTAATTTTTAGTTGCTTTATGAATTCGCCACTTTTGGTAGTGGAGTGAAGTGAAAATGGAAGTTTGTTCCATGATTATGCAATTGAATGACTGCAAAGTATTTTCCCAATGTTTTTGTTTGGAGTGGTCACCTGAAGTTGATTTTGTTGTGTGCTTCTGAGGTCACAATTGGGTGTGTAGTGGTGTAATTAAGGATGTAAGGGCAGGGAAGGGGATGAGGCTATTTAGGATGGTATGTGCAATTTGTAGTTGTGATATCTGAAACATGTGGGGAACTCAGGCCATCTGAAGCTTTTCAGGGATATACAGTGATAAGATTTGTAGCTATTACTGGCTGTGAATCTGGCTATCTTGTTATAGATGGTTTCTAGTTTGGTTAAGAGATTATTTTGGAGGTTAGTAAGTATGGGAGCAGCATGCAGCAGGGTGGTAGAATACATGTTTGAGCCAGTATAGGTCTATATTTGTTAGGTATATATTTGTTGTTGCAGTACAGAAGACCTAGTTTTTGATTGGACTTTTTTTACAGTTTAAGATATGTAGGTTGAATTTTAATTGGTCATCTATAGTAACGCTTAGTAATTTGGTGTTTGTGTAGCAGTGATAATTGCATTATCTAAGGATGAGATGGTGAAGTTTCCTTAAGCTGGATTGAGGTTTTTTGGAAGGAAAAGGAGAAGCTTGGTCTTTTTGGAGTTGAAAAGCAGGTTGTTTTCATTTAGCCATCGTTCTGCTAGGTGCAGAGATTGTTGAGTGACAGTGTGGAAATTTTGTATATAGTTGGAGGTGTTAATAATTGTGGAATTGTCTGTGTACTGTATTAAGGTAGAGTGGAGGCAGGAGACATGGAGGTATAGAAGCATTTGTCCTAAAAAATTCTGAAACTAAAGAAAGGAAGCTTGAAAGGGATATTTTAGATTACAACACAAATGTGCATATCCGCCTGGGATGAAATATACGAGATACGGGGCGGTTAATGAAATAGAGAGTAATTTTGTTGGTGGGGAAGAAGTGAATGATTTTAATGAATGTGTGCACAGTTCAAATAGTTTTTTAGACACAGAAAATCAGCCTCGGAGATCAGAGAGGCTACGCAACAGGGGAAACAATGGGGGGCAACTGCAAGAAAGTTACAAAATGAATGGAAGAATGGACAGGAGGGGGAGATACTAATATGGGGGGATATGCTCTTGGATGAAACTGTTAGGTGTGATGAGAACATTTGTAATGAAACTATGTTTAGGGGAAATAGCTGTGAATTTGGTAACAACGATGGGATTGTTACAGATGCAAGTTTTGAAATTGTTGATGAGAAAAGTTTTTTACACAATGACAACAACATAATATTTTATGAAAATGATGGGGAAAGAAGTATTGTATGTAATGACAATAATATGATGTCCTTGTACTGTGGTTTTAATGGAAGACATGAGAAATGTATTCATGAAAGTAGTACTGTGCTTGACGTTCAAAACAATTGTGGAATTGTTATTAAAGAAGGAGAAAATTTTAAAGTTTATCGGAAAAAAGGTTACTGCATTTACAACTATACAGATTTAAATATTAAGGATGAACATTTTGAATTATTTGCAAAAGGGGTCAAGTTTGTCCCTACGTTTAAACCGGATATAGTTAAAACAGTGTTGGAATTAAAAATGTTCACTAGGCAGATGCATTTAAAAATGTTTTTTGATGGGGGGGGGGGTAAAAAGGTTGAAACAATTAATGAGAACAACCCCATCCCGGTTAATAATTTTAAAAGAAAAAGTGCATTTATGCCTCCACTACACACAGAAATTATAGGATTTGAAAGGTTAGTAGAGGCCCAGTTGAGAGAGAGGTTAAGGAACTTTCAGGTTTTTGACGACAATTTAACAGTGAAAGAAAGGGATTTACTAGACTCCCTGAAAAAAATCTGGTATGTACAGATTTATGAAGCCCGATAAGGTACAGTGATTATGACAAACACTGATTATATTTCTGACATAACTGCATTGTTAAATAGGGATGAAACATACAAGGTAGTGTCAAGAAGTGAAATAAATAGGGCATATTTGAAAATAGATGCTTTTTTGTATGACGCCCTCTTTCAAGGTACAATTAATGAGAGTGAGTATGATTTTTTATCAGTTAAATTTCCTAAAATGCCGACACTATTCGGTATTCCAAAGACGCACAAGGGGGCTGATAAATTGGAATTTAGGCCCATAGTATCTGCAAGAGGATCTAAAACTGAACCTCTAGCTGCATTTATTGATATTTCACTTAAAACTATGTTCAATGCGGTTGAGCATATAATCAAAGATTCGTGGCACTGTTTGAAAAGGTTTAAAGACGTAAGAAATATAGAGGGTGATTTTGGATTTTTGACAATTGACGTTGTGAACCTGTTTTCGGTCATTCCACAGGTGGAGGGCCTAGAGATGTTTTTTGAAGCAATTGTTAAGAGTGGGCTGGTAGATGGACAAAAAACAAACTTCCTTTTAGATCTGATGGAAGTAGTGTTAAAAAATAACTTTGTGGCATTCGAAGGAGATCTTTTCCAGCAGGTTTTAGGAGTAGCAATGGGGGCGAAATGTGCCCCCTTGTTTGCGAATGCAGTTCTATTAACCTGGGAGAGAGAACACATTTTCACATCTAGTAAGTACATGGAGAAAATACTTATGTACAACAGGTTTTTGGACGACATATTGATTCTTTGGAAGGGTGACCAAGATTCAGCAAGTGAATTTGTTGATTTTTTGGGGAGCACAACAAACTTCTTGAAATTTACATTTAATTGGAAAAAGGAAAGTATCCACTATTTAGATGTGTTGATTTGTAAAGATGAAGGGGGTTTTACAAGCAATATCTATAGGAAGGAAAATGATTCCAACTCTCTTTTACATTTCAACAGTTGCCATCCATTTCATCAGCGTAAGGGGTTAATCAAAGCCCAAATGGTTAGAACGTCTAGATTGGTTAGTCAAGATACAGTGTTTAAGGATGAAATGTTCAAATTGGTTGGAATGTTTTTGGATCGTGGATACCCTTTAAAGCTTTTACTGAGTGTAAAAAGAGATGTAAATAGAGAAAGAAGAGGTAGATATGCTCCGATTTTACTGGGTGGAGTGACCATAAGAGATGAAGAGGATGGTAAGAAGGATGAAATGGCAGAAGGTTTACGGTTAGTAGTTAAATACAACAGTATGACACCTGCAATTACTGAATTGGTGAAGGAAGTATGGAATTTCTCTTAGTGATGAAGTCAAAAAGATCTTGGGGAATGGACCTAATATTGTGTATAGTAGAGGGGAGAATCTGAAAGGGATTTTAGAAAAAAACAAAACAAAAAATTACAGGTCGAGCATGAAAAAATGTGGATTTTGTAGGTGGTGTAGGTACGTGAACGAAGGTTCATATGTTTGTGTAGAAGGGTACAAATACACCATCAAAAGCCCTGGACAGTGTAATTGTTGTACCAAAAACCTTGTATATTTGGCCTCCTGTTCCTCTTGTGAAGCCTATTATGTGGGCAAAACTATTAGGAGGCTTCGTGATAGGATTTCTGAGCATTTAAGGTCAATTAAAAAGAAGGACCCGCACAATGCACTTTATTTGCACAGTACACAATGTAGTGATTTTAAAAAGTTTTTGTTTTTTGTTATAGGTCGTGTCATTGATTGTGGGGAAGGCGGAGATGTGGTCAATAGAGTGGGGGCTTTAGAGACAGAGTGGCAAATTAGATTAGATGCCTGTAGACCCCAGGTCTAAATGACCACATCTCTATTAAACCTATTTTAAAACTTAGATCTCAACAGATTTAATTGATGCATAGAATTTTTATTTACAACAATTTTTATCAATTTTTAGTATTGATATGAGTTTTATATGATATTTATTAGTAGATTTAGTTGTTTGTGTATATACATTTTTGATACACATATCAATTTTTTGAGGAGTTTTTAAACTATTTATGCATTTATGTAATAAAAAGTAGTTTTTAGTAGTATTATATAGTTACAAATTCATTGGTTTCAATTAATTGGGGGGAGGTGGTTTGTTTCATCCAATTGTAGCTGTGAGTATAGTATTTAAAATGAATGTGTAAGTTAGTTCTGTGTTATGACTCTGATGAAGCCGAACTGTTGGCGAAAGCATTTTTATTGTGCTTAGTCTGTACCTGTCTGCAACTGTTTGCCTGTTCAATAAAATCCTGTGGTGAAATTACCTAGTGATACAACTGCTGGACTTTGTGGTGATTAGAAGTTTTATTACTGATTCTGCCCTGGTGGGTGTCTCGTATTTCTTTTTGGTCCAGGATAGAGCCCTGGAGAACCTTGGTCTTAACAACATGGAAAGGGGAGAAGGATGTTTGTCATCTCATGGAATGATATCTGTTTGAGAGGTATTTGCTAAACCAGGAGGTGATGTAGGTAGAGAGTTGTAGGTTGGAAAGTTTGTTTAGGAGGATGGGATGGGATTTCTTTATATTTCACAATCTTAGCAGGTGAGCACTACTGGATGCAAGGGGTATTGGCCCAGCCAAAACAAGCAGCTCTGATCTAGAAATAGCAAAGCCTGCCATTTCTGACCAATAACTA
Source organism: Protopterus annectens (assembly GCF_019279795.1). Classification (NCBI taxonomy): domain Eukaryota; kingdom Metazoa; phylum Chordata; order Ceratodontiformes; family Protopteridae; genus Protopterus; species Protopterus annectens. The sequence continues at coordinate 541,326,771 of NC_056748.1, read as the reverse complement.
TCCTCTCCCACATCTCAAAATTATTAGAGAAATGTGTTCAAGCTCAACTTCTCAATTATCTTGTTAATAACCAAATCCTGTCCCCTACTCAGCATGGTTTCAGGCCAGAGCATTGTACTTCTACAGCTCTTATATCCTTCCTGGACACACTAAATAGGGCTCATGACCAGGAGTGCAGGCAGGATTTTAAGATTTGTACAGCTCGCAGTCTGTTGCCCCCCCAAACCACACCCACATCAACACATTGATCTCTGCCCACATCCCTTGCCGATCGGTCTTCAAGCCACATCCCCTTCACAGTGCTGCTCTCTCTCTCCCATCCTTAACAAATGCATGCCAGGATGCTAATCATTTATATGATGAAAGAATAAAACAAAAATGGATATTTCAGTTCAAGTGTGGAAAAGCACATAAAGTAGCTTACTACATTTACATTATGGCTAACTTTACCACAGCGCCATGGAATCCAAATGACCACCCATGAGTGCAATCCATTTTAGTGGATACTGAGGGAAGCAAACCCTCGACCCAAGGAAACTGCTTCTTGCTCCTTCCTGGGTCAATCATTGCTAGTTGTCTTGCATTTGCGTAGGAACTTGTCAAGCTAATTGCTCTTCTTTTCTTTCTTGATTGTCCCAATTAGATTAAAGGGTCTGGTTGCAGTAAAACTTCAGACATCCTCAAAGTTCCAAAACAACAACACTAGATTAAAGGGTTGAGGTGCAGTAAAACTTCAGATGTCCTCAAAGTTCCAAAACAACAACACTAGATTAAAGGGTCTGGGTACAGTAAAACTTCAGACATCCTCAAAGTTCCAAAACAACAACACTAGATTAAAGGGTCCAGGTGCAATAAAACTTCAGACATCTTCAAATTTCCAAAACAACAACACTAGATTAAAGGGTCTGGGTGCAGTAAAACTTCAGATGTCCTCAAAGTTCCAAAACAACAACACTAGATTAAAGGGTCCAGGTGCAGTAAAACTTCAGATGTCCTCAAAGTTCCAAAACAACAACACTAGATTAAAGGGTCTAGGTACAGTAAAACTTCAGACATCCTCAAAGTTCCAAAACAGCAACACTAGATTAAAGGGTCGAGGTGCAGTAAAACTTCAGACATCCTCAAAGTTCCAAAACAACAACATTAGATTAAAGGGTTGAGGTGCAGTAAAACTTCAGATGTCCTCAAAGTTCCAAAACAACAACACTGGATTAAAGGGTCTGGGTGCAGTAAAACTTAAGACATCCTCAAAGTTCCAAAACAACAACACTAGATTAAAGGGTCCAGGTGCAGTAAAACTTCAGACATCCTCAAAGTTCCAAAACAACAACACTAGATTAAAGGGTCTGGGTGCAGTAAAACTTCAGATGTCCTCAAAGTTCCAAAACAACAACACTAGATTAAAGGGTCCAGGTGCAGTAAAACTTCAGACATCCTCAAAGTTCCAAAACAACACCACTAGATTAAAGGGTCTGGGTGCAGTAAAACTTCAGATGTCCTCAAAGTACCAAAACAACAACACTAGATTAAAGGGTCGAGGTGCAGTAAAACTTCAGAAAGTCTAAGTTCTAAAAGAACAACAAAAAAAAAATGTCATAAAAAAGCTAATGGGAAATAGAGTCATTTTTTTTTTTTATTTTAGAGAGCAGTAAGCACCCCTTTATGCCCTTATGTATATCATCTCTATGTGCGCACCAATGTGAAGAAAGGAGAAATCTCCCTGAAGAAGTCAATCATTGTTGGACCACAATTAGAAATTGCACTGGGAATGATTTCCTATAGGAAAAGCATTTATCTTTTTTTTTTCTGAAGGCTACCAATGCTCCAGCCATTTAACTTTGACCATGTATAGGGAATCAAATCTAAACATTATGCAGTCAGTGATACACTTATAAACAATGCTAATGTTAATGGTTGTGTTGCAGGTATAGTTATGGTTGCATAATATTAAAAATGGCTGATATCTCACAGAAGTTTAGGATATAATAAAGTATCAGCAGGGGATGGGACTACATCTGAACTGAAAGTGCTAAGTCAGAGATGGAATATGAAAAGGAGGACAAACTTACAATGCCTTAATATTAATTTAGGAGATCTTTTTTCTTGCAAGAAGCACACATCTACACAAATGAACTCACACATATACTCAAGTACTTAAATATATGTAAGTTTGCTGGCAGAGAGATTGTTATATAATAGATATTACAAGTGCAGTTAGAATCCTGCACTGCTATCTATCAACATGTCAGTTTGCAGAGGGAAAGAAAACACAGAAAATTGAAAAAATGTAGGGCTTCTCCAGTAGAGGAATTATCCCTGTAGTCTAAAAACAATCCTATGCTATCCCCTTACATAAACATGGCAAATCACATCAACTGGAAAACTACAGACCTATAGTCATCTTGTCCTATCTAAAATACTTAAAAATATGATCACATACATCTGGTCAACCACCTAGCAAAGAGCAAGTTACTTTACACAACAAGTCATAATTTTAGGCCAGGCCATAGCACAGAAACAGCATTACTTACTTTCATAAAGTATGTTTGTTACAGAAAAAAGTCAGGGTAAAATGGCAGCATTCCTATTTTTAGACTTGTGCAAAGCATTTGACACGGTTTTTTACCCCCTGCTTTTTCTTAGATTTAAGGAACTATGCCTAACAAACAGTACAATCAATTGATTTACAAGTTACCTCATTGTGTATGCCAAGCTGAGGAGCTGTCATCATCATAATAAATAACATTAGAACCTTTGCCCTTTAATATATTTATAACTAAAATGCATACAGCCTCTCACCTAGCAAAACTGCAAATGACTCAACAGTAATATGAGCTGCTACTTCACCTAAACAGCACCAAAATGACCCGAAGACTTCCTTTTCAAAAACTAAAACTGGCTGGATCATTTTAAACTAGTCCTATATCCAAATACAACTAAAATATGGTATTTTCACCTTCAACCTTACAAACAAACTTCAGAAATCCTCCCAAATTGTTTTGGTGCTATGCCGCGTACTCGCAATTACACAAATTTTATTAATCACGTAACTTGCCTGATAATGATCACTTACTCTCCAGATAGCATCCCATTCATCCTTCCACATTGATGACACACCACAGGACATGATGGCACTATATGATGATGTGAATTAAACTAAAAGATACATCGGAATTAAAGGGGATATTCATTCAGAAATTCATGGAACCCCCTTATTTTCATACCTAAAACAGAACTTCCTGCAAAATTTGGGCTAGTTGAGCGGTATTTTGTTTTTTTCTTTTCAGTTTAGAATGGGTTTCTCCCTGGGTCCTAGTGTCTGTTTGCTACCACTCCACTAGAAAAGCTATACTGAAGTATGTACAGTCAGTACGCTTCCTGAAGTCCTTGCTCATGACAATAGTTACTTAGTTCCTTCACTCTTGCTTGACCTCTCAAATGCCTTCGATACAGTCTCCCATCCCCTACTACTTTCCAAATTCTCCTACTAAGGCATCTCACCCCCACTCTGAACTGATTCTTTAACTATCTCACAGACAGGCAACACGCCACTATATGGCAAAAATCCTGTTCACCATTTCTAAAGACAAGTACAGGTGTACCCCAGGGATCAATACTAGGTCTCCTCCTATTATTACAACTTCCATACTTGTCTTACCCATGGCACTGTTATCTAATATGCTGATGATTCCACAATCATCTGCTCAGTCAAATCCATTTATGAGCTGCAGCGTCTTAACCAGGAAGCCTTTGCATCTACCGAAGCTTGGATGGCAAACGACTATTTCAGTCTAAACCCCAATAAAACTAAACTTCTAATATTCACCCCCAAAAAAATACACCCCTCTCAATAGGAATGAATTCTTTGTCCAGTCCCTAACTAATACTATCACAGAAGTTGATCCAAATACAAAACTGCTAGGTGTCACCATTGACAAAAATCTGACATTCGACTTACACATCCATAACAACATAAAAAAACACATTAGAAACTAGGGATAATTTATAGATACAATCACTTTCTTAACTTCACTGCTAAGAAAGCTTTAGCATCTTCCTTTCTGCTTACATCTCTACTATATGGCACCACTATCCTCACCAATATACAGTCTTCTCAGAAAACCAAACTCAACTCATGCTACAATAAGATTGCCAAATTTGTAACAAACTCAAAATATTCATCTCATCACTGTCAATCTCTAAATCAGCTAAACTGGCTTGAATTGCCACACTACCTTACATATCTACAATTAACTACAGCATATAAATTTATATATGAACCATCTATGTACCCTTCTCTCTCCTCCTTACTCACGAGATATCACCCCAACAGATCTCTTAGATCTGAAAAAAAGTTGCTGCTAAAAGTTGACATACCAAATCTCTCAGCTGGTCAAATGCTGTACTCTTTTACTGTCTCAAAACTCTGGAACGCCCTCCCACCTTCAACCAGAACCATCAGCAATCCTTTTCTCTTTAAGACCTCCCTATGAAAGCATCTTTCATCTATATGGCACTGTACATGTACATGTGCCAAAATAAAACCTCCTTTATAACCTCTCTCCCCCACTATTATCCTTTCATCATTCTATTACAATACTCGTATAATTTTCCTCACTATCTTACCATAACAACTGCATGAGCTCTCTGTCTTGGCAGATCTCAGCTGCTAATACGTTCAACCAATAACAATTAATCTCAGAGCTAAAACCTAGCAGACAATTTTGCCTTCAATATTAATAATTCACAACAATGTAAAAATGCAACAATATGTATATAATAGTTGAAATGTTGCTATTATATTATCTTCTTTTCAGTGTGGCTATCTATACTTTGGACTAGTGTCAATGATATTTACTCTATTGTAATTGTATGTCACTCTGTATTGTTTATTTATTTTATTTTATTTTACATTTGTTAACCGGGAAAGTCCGACTGGATGCATATCCATTTTCAGCGGAGGCCCGGGGAGAAAAGCTCCAAGTTATCCAAAGCATTTAATAGCAATATTAATAGAGATTTTGATATATAGTAGCAACTAAATTAAGTAGTTAACATGAAAGTAGCAGTAAATAATTGAAAGTTCTCAAAAACATTTTGTGTTATTGTACCTACTAAGTATATATGTGGAGCTTTTCTCCCCCGGGCCTCCACTAAAAATGGGCTCACCTAGGCCCAGTGGACTATCCTGGCAAACAAATGCAATAAATAAATAAAATAAATACATAACAGGTAGTATTTTCACCAACAGCAACTCAAATACATTTGGAGAAGCTTTGCTTTTTATAGCATATCTGTGACAAGCACAGGAAAAAGGGAAAAACTAGGAATTGCAAATGGTGTAAAGTCACCTCAATCAACATATGAACATTTACGTCACTTCTCACTACTATCTCATTATCTGCTCATTTACATAACTACATTTGAGAACACCTCAAATTGATGTAAATGGCTTCTACAGATCACAGCTCAGCTGCTCCTGTCTGCACTTGTCCCTGAATTCCCTAATGCATTTGTGTTAATGACTACGAATAAAGGCCATATGCCAGTCCTGCACAGACAATGTAAACAACAATAATTATGAATGTAACATGCTAAAATATATTCTGTTGATATATTCTTTGTTCTATAACATTATTACATTTCAACTGAGGTAATTAACCCTAATGTTAAATTACTGAAATGGGAATAACTCACTAAGTTATTACCTTTCTCTGGGGTGTTGTAAATTCAGAGTGGTGATACAAAACTGGGGTATAGGGATGCTTGCCTCGGTAAAAAAAAAAGAAATATGTCTATATCTGCATATCTATATATATATATATATCTATATATATATATATATATATATATATGTGAGTGTGTGTGTGTGTGTGTGTGTGTGTGTGTGTGTGTGTGTGTGTGTGTGTCTGTGTGCATACGTGTGTGTGAGTATGTGTGTGTGTGTATGTTGTGTGTGTGTGTGTGTGTGTGTGTGTGTGTGTGTGTGTGTGTGTGTGTGTGTGTGTGTGTGTGTGTGTGTGTGTATTAGATAGTTTTAGGTTTTAATTGTAATTAAATCATCAGGTAAGAATGGTATGATATTGTATGTTATGGTAATCGATTCAATGGATGTTTTTATAGTATGGCTATACTATGCAAATTGTGTGAATATTTTATAGCACATATGTTATAGTAGCAAATCCCAAACTTTCCTTGCACTTCAGTAATTAAAAGTATTTAATTTTAATATCTCAATTATTTTGAAAGCTCCCAAGTACTGCTTCAGTCTTACTTTGTAATGATTCACATTCATGCTGAATATTTCAAATTTAAACCAATATACTAAACATCAATGAATGGTGAATGTTTATACACTGCGTGAAGAGTATATACAAAAAAACACATTTTCCACAATGCTCTATACACATCAAAACTTTTTTTTAATCTTAATTTGACTGTTAATCAGGTAAGTGACTGGTCTAAAGACAATTTTAGGCCATCCAGTTAGCCAAGAGGTAGGAATTGCTTTTCACTGCAACACCAGCAAGCAGATTACCTTCTGAGTTACTTTTAAAACCAACATTTACAGCACAATAGTTACTCTAATTGTGTTTTTCACATGAATGTGATGTACATAAATCATCACATTATGCACAATGACACTTGCACTCCTTACTTGCATACTTAACACTGGGTTTATAATTGTGGATGGACTATGCCGAGTATAACATGAGGTTTAAGTAGGGTAGTTTAGCCAACAATTCTGTAGATGTAACTTGTTCCCCATGGCAACTGACATTATATTTTTAAGTGAGAAATGCTTTTAGGAGTGTTCAAAAGTGAGTTTGCTTTTTTATGTGTATTTTGTCTGAGCACTTACATATTATCGCAACCAGATTTTCAAGCTAAAAGTATTCGCTTGTGTTTTCCTTAAATAAACGGAATTAATGGTATTAAAACTAAATAACATCTTTTCTATAAAAGTTTTAATTTATAGTACTATTTAAACTTGAAAACACAGAGAAAAGAACATTTTAAAATAGCTTTGACCCTTTTTTATCGCTATTTACGCATGTCAGTAAAGCATCTCTCTATGTGTTCTATTTCTCGTGCTATACAAAAGTTGTCAAAGCTCTAGTCAACAGGTTATTGAAAACGCATATAGTTATTAACCATCTAAGTAGATTTTTGTAGTCATAGTTTTGTGAAAAATGCGATTGTGGGATTTACCTAAGACGGATAAGGAGGCAATTCAGTTATTTTAACAATATGGAATTATACACAGTTTTAAGGAATGCAGTTCAGGACATGAAATGAAATTATACTATGGAAAACAAATATTTTGGAAATGCAACTCTGCTAAATGCTACCAGCATATAGGAGTTCGGGAAGGTAACTTTTTTGAAGGAAGTAGAATTTCTTTTATAACTGCTGTACGTTTTATATACTGTTGGTGTAAGCAGTTAACTAGCATTCATTTCTGTCGTGAAGAATTGGATATGGCTGACAAAACAGTTATTGACTGGAGTAATTATTTAAGGGATGTATGTACCATGGAGTTGGAAAAACAAGAGAAGAAAATGATCGGAGGGCCAGGGCATATAGTGGAAATCGACGAAAGTTTATTTACTCGGCAGAAAAATAACAGCGGTCGTATCCTACCTCAACAGTGGATTTTCAGAGGGACCTGTAGGGAAACGAAATAAACATTTGTAGTAAAAGTGCCTGATAGAACTGCCTCTACATTGTTTGACCAAATACAAAAAAACATCAAAGAAGGTAGCATTATATACTCAGACTCCTGGAAAGCATACCAAACAAAACAACTAGAAAAAGCTGGCTTCAGCCATGACAAAGTTAATCACAGCTACAATTTTGTTGACCCTGACACTTGAGTGCATACACAACATATAGAAAGAATGTGGGGCTCAGTAAAGTAGAGAAACAAGAAACAACAAGGAATTGCATGTCACCATCTACATTCCTATCTTGTTTATATATGTGGCATGAAACACAACTATCACATTCAAAAGACTGCTTTGAAGAACTATTAAAAGCCATCACTAATAACCTTCCTTAACAAAAAAAATAGAAAATCCATACCAACAAGTAACACACCAATTAACCAGCCAACTACTTCTAAGCTCTCAACAGTAAAAAACAAAACAACAGCCAGTGAACAATTCACATCTTCTGAACTATCTACACTGACAACCAATATAACAACAGCCAACTGAAGAATCCACAATTAACAATATTAAACAGTAGAGCCCTAACAGCTATGAAAATTAATGACATTTGAATATACCAAATATACATTACAACCAAGAAAGAAGCAAAGCAGTACTCTGAATTTACTTATATTAAATAGCATATGTACCATTTAATAAATACAGGTTTAACCATTAAATACTTTTTCTCAATCACTTACCTTGTCTCCATTTTCTTCTTTTTTTTAAGTAATCCAAGAACTGAATAAAGGAAAATACAGCTGAAAAATAAATCTCCACATGTGTAACACATCCAAAAATAAATCCCAAACCAAAAGCTCCTTCGATAAACCCAACAATAGCTCCAAAAGTCTTTTGCAACCAAACTAAGTTCCAATAATAGCTCCCAAAGTCCTTAGATAAGTCCAAATTAAAAAATACCATCGACTGCCCCAATGATAAATCCAAAAATCCTTTTTAACCAAACAAAGTTCAAACGATAGCTCCCAAAGTCCAAAAACACAGATTGTCCCAACGATATATCCAAAAACACCACAAAGTTCCAATGATAGTTTCCCAACTCCTTCAATAGCTCCAAAATGAACAACACCTTCCAACGATATATGCAAAAGGAAAAGCACCTTGAACGATCCCCAAATCCTTCGATAACTCCTTCCGATACGAACACCTTCCAACGACAGCCAAAATCGGTAAAATCCTTCGATAAGTCCTATGCGACCATCTCCTTCGGACGATATCTCTGAAATGGAAAGCACCTTCAAAGTTCACGTATAAATATATGTACCAACGTAATGCTCAACGTTTTCAGCACACTACGCACCTATCCAAAAAAATTTACCCATAAAAACATTAAAAAAAAACCCACCAATATCCCAGCATACTTTTAAACACACTACCCTTCCCTAATGCACTGTCTTTTCTAAAATTTAAACTAAAGGCGGAACGTACACTACATCGCAAAATCTGGTTGCGATAATATGTAAGTACCTTTGTCTGGTACAGTATTTCATGCTACAGTGGAAATTCTGTAGAAAATTCAGTCATTGCCATGGTAAATGGCTGCTGTTGTCATCTTAGGTTGTACTGGAATATTATGCATGGTGCTGTTTTTTTTTTTGTTTTTTTTTTTCACTTTGGTAGTTGTTTTCATTGAATAACTTTTAAGTTAGAGTGTTTAGTAAAAACAATGTGCTCTTGCCTAAACTCGTTCCCATTTGATTTTCTGCATGGTATCCCAGTGATGCTCCCTCTTATGTGATAACTGATGGATGTGAGTATTTTGTTTGAAAGGTAGTCATATTTTGCTGCTGTTTAGACAGATTGGTGGCAGACCATGCTAACTGCATGGAATTTGGGTGTCTGGGCCATTGATGCTCAAGTTTCAGTACTAGGCAGGTAGGTGTTTCGATACAATACTTTTAGTTACTTTACAACTGTCAACCTGTTGTTCTAAATATCTGTCAAAGGACAATCTGCTATTTAAAATATTCAGTTACCTTAGATGTTCAGTTGACAGCATAGATATTCCTTCTGTATTTTTATTGTTTAGGGGCTAAGTTTATGCAAGTTTCTTTTGAGTTCAGCAAACATCAGGCTATGAACAATTAGATTTTTAGAAGTGATCCAATGTCAGACCCGACCCAGATTATTTTGTAACTGTTTATTTGATGTATTGGATGATTTATGTCAGTATCACTGATGTACAGTGTGCAACTGACATACGGAGATTCTAAAGCAGACTCTTAATTAACAGAGAGAGTAGCAGAGGTCCCAGCACTGTAGCAGTCCATTTGTTATACATCCTGTCTCTGTCACTCACCTAGTTTTAGAACCATTGAGCTATTACTTGTAGTTGTTATTATATTATATTAATAAGAGGAATATATCTTGACATGCAGATGTGAAACCCCTTCATGCGAGCTTCATCTCACACCACCTGACCTTACATAACAAAATTCAAAAGATCTACACATGAAAGCAAAGAAAATATGTAAGAGTCACATTTGTCATTTTTTGATTATAGTGTTCATACAGCCTAAAATTCTGGCATTAAGACAAGAAATAAGATTAAGGATCACCACAGTGATCGATATGACCCACCTCAATAATGTAAGAAAAAAAAATACATAGAAAACTGTATTAATATACCATTATGTATAAAAGTTATATTTATAAAGAAGATGAACTCTAGCGCGTCAGGTCTGTATATGAAATATTGCTTTCATTTACCGTGCATAAACATTACTGCAGAATCGCAGTGCCACCATAACTGAACCTTATATATCAGCACAGCAGTAGTATAGGCATGCTAGTAATATTGGTATGGGATGCCTCTGTGGGTGACCAGGGAGGTGTCAGACCTGCCTGCCTAAATATATGCACAAATAAGTGTGCCGTGAATCCCATGTGTGCTTTCAGATATGTTTAGTGAAACAGCCATGATTAATCAGCCTACACTGAAAAGCTCAGTTCATATATCATGTATTCTGTCAACCACATGATCTGAAGTCTTAGACATGCCTTATACTCCCTGCACACCTAAAGATCGCTTTGTGTAGAGAAAAGACTTGTTACTGTTAACTAACTCTTGTAAAGAAAGCAGAGTGAGGGGACAACAATGAGAGCAGGAAATCTGCAGGTAGTACCTAAACATTTGTGGGGGATTTGCACAGTGGCAAGAAGAAATATGACATCACTCTGCTGGAATTTTTACTTCATTGCTATTTAAATTGGAAAATCAAGTCCTAACTGGTAATGTCTTGCATTTTTGTGTAAGGAATTTCCATGCCTTTTGACAAACTACTTCTTCTATTCTAACTTTAGACTTCTGACTTACAACAAACTGCTGAAATGTGACATCATTACACTGTTACCCTACATGCAATATGAAACACATTGTGACCATGGGTATGGAGTTCAGAGAAAGTGCTATTCATGTCATGAAATGCAGCTGGACTAGGATACATGTGGTGAACTGATGTGCTATCCTCAGAACAGATTTAGACACATTATGTACATTGTTTGATCGGTGGTGCAGCGGTAGCATTGTTGTCTCACAGCAAGAGGTTCTCCCATTCGATTCTCGGCTAGAGTGCGGGGAGTGCCTTCTGTGTGGAGTCTGCATGTCCGACCCACAGTTGGGTGGGCGTTCGAAAGACATGCATAAATGGTCGTGCTTTCATTGAAGGTTGAATGTTGAGCTGGCACCTTGGCGATCATGAAAATCTACTGCCAATAATTAGCGGACCGGAGTTCCGCTGTGGTGACCCCTAACCAGGAAAAGCCGAATGACAAACAACATGTATATTGTTTGATCCATTTCATTAAATAATTACTTTCTGCTTGTGAAAAAATATATTATTGCTAATAAAAGGTGTGGCCATGAGGATAACTATTGCAGCCACCTTTACAAACATTGTATTAAGTGAATGGGAAAGGATATGTGTATATATTCAAAATGTTATGATAAGGCAAAGTATTATTCATGCTTTTCTGATCATACATTCCTCATCTGGCCAGATACTAATTCTCATGTTTTGTTCTTCGTTTTTTTAAACTTTGAATTAGTTGAATCATTCAACAAATGTTTTGGAATTAGCAGCAAACATTTCAGTCAGCAGGATACTCACTGATTCTGAGATCTATTTTGTCAGGACAGACCACATTATGTGATTTACAGTTTTCAAAAAAAAAAAAAAAAAAACAACTCTTACAAAAGTATTTATAAGCTAAGAGTTGTCATCCATATTTTAGGAAGAATAATGTCACAAAGAGTCAGCAAATCAGATTTTTTTCTGTGAGAACTAAGCAAGGGTGTGTTGCCATGTGACCAAACACAAAAACCTGTAAACAAATGGCTCCACATAGTCCTGAGACTAAAGAACCTCGGGACGAAAGCACTCTTCAAGACTGATTTATGGAATAAAACATTTTTAGCAACTCTTAGGTGATTTATTGATACTCCATACATCTATTGCTGCTTTGTTTTCCCAGGACTACATAGACCCATTTGGTTACAGTTTTTTTTCTATGAGAGTTAAATAGTCTAAGACAATTGTTCATGAGGAGACTGTATGAGATCAAATACATAGAAGATATTTTCAGGGAAGTGATTTTACAAAGGACATCTGTGTTCAAACTAATTTTGTTATTCGGGTATAACAATTTGGAAAGAGAGGTAGAGAGACAAGTCCCATTAAGGTAGGGTTTTTTTTTAATGCTGAGTCGATTGTAACAACATTAGAAATATAGTAAAAAATAAACAGAACATTCTAAGCAGTCATTTTGAGGTTTTTAAAACTATGAGAAAAGAATGTGTATCCATACAAGAAAGGTATTTATTTTATTTTATTTATCCTTTGTTGTCAGGGTTAGTCCCACTAGGCTAGTAGCCACTTTTCAGGGGAGACCCAAGGTGGTATTTATACAAAAAACTATAACAAAAAAATCTCTTGTGGTGGTACGATCGATTCAGAGAACTGGATATGTCAAATAACAGCCACACTCCTGAAGACAATATGAAATTTATTCAAACACACACACACACACACACACACACACACACACACACACACACACACACACAAGAACGTGAGACGTTCCCTTCTGGGTTCAGTTTTAAATAATATCTTAAAAACGCTAGCCCCTACATTGTCTTCCCTTACTTGAATGAAACCGTCGGTTTACAAACACATTATGATATCTGTATTGAGAGTATGATCATTACAAGGAGTTTGAAATTGGTAAGTTGCCTGGCAAGGTGTCAGGTAAGGTTTATATATATTCCTATGCTGTGAAGAATAAAGCAACAAAAAAGTATTCATGTAGACATTACACTTCTTGTGTGAAATAGTCTTTAAGAAATGTGTGTCCTTTACTGTCAACAGAATACATTTTGAGGTTAGAAGAGGGGATGGTGATGGCTTATTAAAGAAGAAGGAGCGACTACATTATTGAAGCATCACTTCAGCTCCTGGCTCCTGGGGTCAGTGAATCTAGCAGCACCCAAAGACTTTTAAAAGTGTAGTTGTAATGTTTGATGCATAATTATCATTTGGGTGACTCTGTCCCAAATTTGAGGCAGTTGCTACCCTGCATTATGTAGTGATCATCTATCATGCCTCCAGGCATAATTATATAGGACATACTTATTGTTTATATGCAAATTAGTTTAGAAAGGCTTATAAATGTGATAGACATCCACTAAGTAGAGGTGTAAAAATACTTTAGAGGGGATAAGAAATATGAGAAAGCAACTCCTAATGCCGAAATACCCATAGAATGTATTCCTTAAAATTCATCTGGCATTATAGGTATGCATGACGCTTATGTACATATTAAAGGGAATTGTAAAAGAAACCAAAAAATATTTTAACATTGCAAAAATAAAAATGCAGTCATATCTCTGTCATTATGTCTATCTGCCTATCTATTTATCTGTCTAGCTATCTATCTATTTGTCTATCTCTCACTTTCTTCACCTCAAATCCCCCAAAAGATTGTGGAATAAAAAGTTAATTCCAGTACAAAGTACAAAGAAAAATAATTTAAATGTTGGTTACATCACTATATTGAAAGAAAATAAACTATGAGAAGTTATTTTGCATTAAAAATGTATGGAAGTATTTACTTCATGTGTTCCTGCTTTTCTGTTATTTTGGAAGCAGTTTAGTTGTATTTCTTTCTGTTTTTTTTTATTACCAGTTAAACAGCTACTCCTTTTGTTTGCAACTTACAATTTCTTATAAATTTTCAAAATATTAAGAACTTAATAAAATACCAGAACATACATTAAGAATACATTTACAGTTAAATAACTAAAAATTTACAGTTTCAAATCATTTGCAGATTGCCTAGCAAAGTACCCCCCCAAAAAAAACGTAGTATCTGCTGCCATTAGTAATATAGCCTAATGTATTACTATGTGGCTCAGACCAATATATCATATATAATAGTTCCTACTGATGTTCATGTGGCATCAGTGCCTGGGATAGCAACTTCAGAGAAATGATGTGCATTTGAACACTCAAGAATTTGGTGTCTACTTTGAATAAATTAATATGTAAATATGCCTTCCTTTTTTTTTTTCTCTCTCTCTCTTTCTTTCACTCTCTCCCCCTCTTTCACGTCTTTTATTTCTCTCTCTCCTCTTGGTTCCTAATATCAAGATTATTTGAATGCTATTTGAATACAAGTGTATTATATTACATAGATGTATATAGTCGTATGAATAGTTTTTAAAAAAAAAAAAAAAATTTATTGTAGTTTATATGATGCCGTTTTACCAAATGTGTAGTCTTGTCTTGCTAGATAATTGAATTGAAAGCCGTTAATTTAAGTTAAATATAAACAGTATTAAATTGATAAGGTGGTAGCTGAGGTACTGCTGCTTAGGGTAGGGGGTTAACTTGAGTGGTAAATACTACTCTAAGTTGGAGTTTTTAACTCCAGGCTGGATGCAAGGTTTAATCCTTACATTATTTTCACTTGTTCATTGTTATATGTATATAGTTTTGACATCCACAATATATTTTGTACACTCATTGTCACTACAAACAAAATTGAATCCTATATAAAATCCCATAAGAGATTCAATAAATACAGCTATATTTAAAGGTACACCTAAAGGAGGAGATGTAACATTACTTATGTTGTTATTTATTATTTTGATCATAAGATTCTTAAGTTTTAAAAATGCCAAATGACATCTTTAAAAGGAATTCCTTTAAACATTAATGGATTGAATAATCCGTGTAAAAGGGCAAGCCTAATAAGATACATCAATTTACATAAGGTCAACTTAGTCTTCCTGCAAGAAACCCATCTCTTGAAAAAAGATATTGATAAACTAGCCACAAACAAATATACAGTATTGGTTAGTTCAGAGCACACTCAGAAAAAAAGAGGAGTGGCTATTTTATGGAATAAAAGTATGCCCATTCCTAAAACCATTAAGTCTTATCAGGATGACAAAGGAATGTTTTGTATGGTTACAATACAAATTAATGGGTAGACTTACACTTTAATTAATGTATATTGGATACCTGGAATTGGTATTAATACAGTGAAACATCATCTTGATAAGATCATATCATTCTCTATAGGAGATATTATTTTAGCTGGTGACTTTAATTGTATACTACATGAAAGTGATACTACCACTACAGGAAAAAGAAGAATTACATCTAATGCAAAACATTTAAATGATTTTGCTAATTCTTATCATTTGAATGATATTAATAATCAGATAGATTCAAAATCATTACCATACACTTTTTTTTCTAACAGATACAAAACGTATTCAAAAATAGATAGGGTCTTTATTTCTAACCAGATGGTAACAGATTTAATTAATTCCAAAATCATTTCATGTCCTATATCTGATCATAATTCAATTGTTTTTGAATTTGTGATACAAAATACTCATAATGTTCAGATCAAAAGGATACCAGCATACTTAACTCAACTAAAAGACTATAAAGAATATATACTTTCAGAAGTAAAACATTTTTTAGACATAAATAATACTCCTGAAGTCTCCATTGTATATGTTTGGGATGCCTTAAAATCATATCTATATGGACAAAGTATCAGATGGTATAATAATAAAAGGAAATCTTGGGATAAGGAATTGTTAGATATTCAAAGTAAATTAGACTCTTATAAACATAATAATAAAGAAAATATTATGGACAAGAAAGTTATTGAAGAAATAAACAAACTAAATGAGAAATACAAAGAAATTTTAACTCATAAAGTTAAAATAACTTTAGAGAAATACAAGTTTTTGTCTTATTCAATAAGCCCCAAATACTTACATAGACTTAAAAATAAAACAAAACGGTTGAATAAACAAAACCATATCAAATAAATCTTTTCTCTAAGGAAAAAGAAGAATGTTTCTAGTATACCAGAAATACTAGATGAATTTAGAAATCACTTTCACAAAATTAACCATAATAACATTAACATGGAACCTAAAGATAAAATAAAGGAGTTTATAACCACAAACATGAATAAAAAGCTTAATAAACAACAGATTAAACTATTGGACAAAAGTATTTCATATACAGAGTTTATTACACAAATAAATAAGCTTAAATCAAACAAAGCACCGGGTAATGATGGTATTATACCAGAGATATATAAAATCCTTTCTAAAAGTGCATATTCATTAATACAAGGTTTTTATTTTGGCTCAAACTGAGTTAATAACCCCCCCTATCTTGGCAATATACATTTATTTCGCCAATTTTAAAACCTAATAAAGATCCAACTAGATGTACTTCATATCGGCCCATCTCATTACTTAATGTTGATTATAAAATGTTTATGAGTATTTTGGCTGATAGATTGAAGACAATCATCCCCGGCATTATAGATATAGATCAGACAGGCTTCATTGTAAATAGAAATACTTTTGATAATATAAGAAGAACTTTAACATTAATTGATTTTGCAAATAGGAAAAAGAAAGATTTAACACTTATTAGTCTTGATATAAGTTTAGCATTTGATTCAGTAAGTTGGGACTATCTGTTTACCTTACTGAAGTGCACAAACTTCTCAGATGCATTTGTAAACCTAATTGAGCATTTATACAAAGGAACATTGGCTTATATTAAGCTAGGAACATATGTTTCACAAAAAATACCCATTTTAAAGGTACAAAACAAGGATGTCCACTTTCTCCACTATTATTCACTTTAGTAATGGAGCCTTGGCTAATTTGATCAGAAACAGTACTGACATAGAGGGTTTTGAAATAGATGAAAATACAACATCCAAAATTCAACTTTTTGCAGATGATGTTCTAATTACATCAGCAGGATCTAATTCTTCTATGCAGTCTCTATTTGATAAAATGATGAATTTTAAAAGTATTTCTGGTTTAATATTCAATGAAGAAAAAACTAAAATACTACCTATATATACATGAAAAAATATTCTCATTAGTGATTTTACTAAATATGTACCCAATTCAGGTCAGATAACTTATTTAGGTATAATACTATCTAAAGATATTAAATCTATTATATATAATAATTATAATACCTGTTTTCTTAATATACAAAACCTGTTTAATACCTGGAATAATATGTTTTTTACTATGGAGGAGAGACTTACAATTATTAAAATGATAATATTCCCCAAGATTTTATACTTAATACAATCAATAATACTTCCACCTACAAAAATAATTATCAAGAAACTGAATACACTAATGTTAAATTTTCTATGGGCACCTAATAGACCTAGGATTGCATTAAAGAAACATACTAATAGCTGGTCTCAAGGGGGTATTTCTTTTCCAGACTTTAATTTATATACTATCTCTTCTATTGTAAAAGTTATTACTTTATTAATAGATCAGTCATATGTTGCAAAATGGAAAGATTATTGGGAGCTAATTAGTATGCACTTCATAAAAATCTCCTTAACACATACAAATATGATTGTAAATAACTCCATGTTATGGTTACTAAAGGAATTTTGTACTTCAACTATTACACCTAAACATATGGTTTGTTACCCATTAAATATTATTATTAGCTATAGTAACTTTATATTCATGCACCCTAAGTATAGGGAATGGAATTTTATTATATTCCCTATAATGTATATTCAGGGTATGCTTTTGTCATCTACTTCTGAAGGAACTCATTTAGCTATAGATAATGATCTAAAGTACTGGTATCAGTTGATATCTGATAATAAAGTTAAAAATCTAGATTTCTTAAAACAAGAATTTGATCTAAGAGAAACTTGCTGGTTAGAGGTTCAGACCTTTAGACAACATCTCATTAATAAAATAGATCTAATGTCTATAACAGTTAAAGAATCTATTCCAACACTGATTGATTACTTGATATTAAATTTACAACATAAAGTTTCTGATAAAGGTAAACTTTCATACATACATAAAATTATCAGACAAGAAACTTTTTACAGTGTAGATTCATACTGGAATTATTTCACTTCTATTAATGGGGACCCACCAAATCAACAAGATAAACAATATATATTGAAATCTGCCTATAGAACTACGTCTTCCATTGTCTGGAGACTTTATACATGGACATGTTTACATAGATCTTTTTATACACCTTTGATGATGAATAAAATAAATAATAAAGATAATCTATGTAAGAGATGTAATGTAGAAATTAATGCTGACTGGGCTCATATGTTTTATGACTGTATAAAATTGAAAGAATACTGGAAGTCAATTAATGAATTTTTGCAGGCTCTTTTTACAGATAATTTCATTATTTCTAAATCTCTTATATTATTCAACACACCTGTACCTCAAAGTGTTAAAAAGGTTAAGCTTCCCTTGTTATGGTCTATTCTAGCAGTGGCTAGGAAAATAATAACCAGAAATTGGATTTCAGATACACCTCCTTCGTTCAATGAATTTAAAAATGTTATGAATATAGTGTGCCATATGGAAATAAACACAATTAGGTCAAGAACAACTAGAAAAACATCTTATTATATTGTATGGGATAATTTACAAAATTTGTTAAAAAAATCCTAATTTCAATAGCATGGTATTTTAGTTTAATTAATTGATCTGATTGTAGTGGATGTCTTTGTAAATACTTTAGTTGTTTTGTTGAATGTTATAATCATATCTATTTTTAATTACTTGTATAAAATTGTTATGATATTTCTCTTGTATGTTAAAACAATAAACCTGTTTTGAAAAAAAAAAAAATTCCATTAAAACAAAATGTATAAAAAGTAGTGATAGAGTATGCTTAAAATAATACATCAATGCATCTGTTACTACTAAAAATGTTGATAACATAAAAATAAACAAAACATTATACACTAAAAAAAAGAATTTGGTGTCTAACAAAAATGTCAATTTAGTCCTTATTCATTAAGTAAGTAAAACTTGTCTAAGGCTTAAATAGCAAAACAAATACATGCTTTAGAATGTTTATCTGTATGATGCACAGCATGCATGTTAGTAGTGGGGGAGGACTAGCAAAACGGTTAAAGCGTTAACCTCACAGATACAAGATACAAGGCTTGATGCTGACTTCTGGCTATTGACGGGGATTGTACTAGTCTAAAGGCTCATAGCCTATTATGTACATGTAAACCTAGAAATGTGGAAAGGCTAACCAATATCATGTCAGTGAGTGAAGATTTTAATATAAAGTGTCTCATTTGAAAATTATGCTATTATCATTAGCAGGCAGATTACAAAGCTTCTTCAAATGCATAAAAGATGTCAAGGTTATCCCTTTACTTATTTCCTGCGGAATTCCTAATAAGACATAGGATACTGTGAAGGCCATCACAAAAGGTCACTATCTATCATTGTATGAGCGTACCTTCATATGGTAATGTGGACTATAACAATGCAGCAAAGACATGAAGCCTTACAAAAATGTTTAATAGCATACTGAGAGACAGTACCACTGATATGAAATTTAAGTGGCATAAAAGAGATCATAGTCTATGGTGATCTGTACTGAATCAACCTTTAACAATGCCTATATGAGCCTCTATCATCAAAATGAAAAGGTATTCCTGAAGTCCTGAAACAATTATTTTGAAATAAAGCTTAGCTTTTATATCAACAATAAACAGAATTCTATAATTATCCACTTTAACTTTTTTTTTGTCTAGCTTTGTCTGGACTATTATATTCAGTTCCTTGAGAAGGCAAAGAATGGCACTTAAATTATATATTTGTGTAAACAGCTTCAGTAGAGGTACTTTAAGGTCATGTGTTATTTGTTTATAGACGTCTATGGTTAGGCCATCTGATCAAAATGCTTTAGACTGGATGCAACATTGATGGAAGATAAGATTTCTTGGTCTGTAACATGGGCACCAACAATAGAGGCATTTATATGAGAAGATTTTAGGCAAATGTAATTTATTTAACCACTTTATACAAGTGGACTTATCAAAGAGCTTAAGACATTGCCTGAATATAACTGGATATGAAAATCCTGAAATAATTTATTAATATCATACGGTTTTATAATTACTCATTGGCAAAATATATGAGATTTATACTCCCATACTTTCAGTCTGAAAGTAAGAACTTTTCCTGTCCTCTCACTGGCAGCCCAGAATGGCAGATCTGCAAGATGCAAATCTACTTATTGTTTGAGTAGAAGAGAAAATTAGGGTTTAGTGGCTGTATAACTCTTTTAAAATTTGTCCACTCCTCATGGAACAAATAATTCATTTAAGCTATTGCCTAGTATTGATTTTTTAAGACATGGGTATATGAATTTATTGATTTTTTTTTGTTTAATTTCAATTATGTCTTGTTGACTGGGCTATTCCCATTATACAGGTGGGTGTATTCAATAAAGCCTACACAGATGGATTTTCCATGTAGGCATAGTGGCATGGATATAACATGGAAATTAGCAGCCATGAGATCCAGTAAACAGAGCAGAGGGGTGTGCATAAGCATGTGGTCGCAGAAGTGTCCGTGGTGTGCAAATCACCTCATAAGCAGGTGAAATACATGCAAATTAGAGTGTTTTGTGATCCAGGCAGCTAGGTATCCGTGCAGAACTCATGCTGGTGCCAGAAGTGTACACAGAAAATAACCATGTACAGAAATGTAAAAATTGAACAGCGGCTGTAAAAGCCCAAGTAGAAGGTCAGAAATGTCATGGTAGGCACATATATGTGCAAACATATGCTCTGTGAGTCTAAAAACGAACTCAAAATAATGTAAATTAATATTTTTTAATACCCATATTATGTTTGTGCAGCGCACAGTTATGTGCAAACATGTCGTTATGCAAAAAAATATATATATTAAAATGTTTAAAAACTGAAAATAAGACTTGAGAATAATGCATTATACTGCCCTGGATGCAATATGTACAAGGGTAGATGTCAGTGATTGCTAAGGAGGCAGGCCTTGGAATAGTGAAGTATCCAGGTTATGTGCAAGGATCTGTATGCAAATGCGCTGGGGTTACTGAATATCAAAAATGGGACACTGTGTACACAGATAAAACCTGTGTAGCCCCATAGCTGTGTTGGTGTCAGTAGAACAGGTAGCTGACAAAAAAAGGGGGTATGTCACTATAAGTGTAAGCTGATTGGAGCTCTGCAGTGCCTATTTGTGCACAGTGCAGCTCAGCTAAGCAGGGGTGTGTGTCTAGTGCTGCTAAGCTTTGTTTAGCTGTGGGGAATATGTTCAGCTGGTTTAAGCTATGTTGAGCATGCCCATACATGGGGCTGTGTTCTGACTGCTGAGCAGTTTTTACAGTGCTTAGCAGGGAAGGCATTTAAAAAAAAAAGAAAAAAAAAAGGAAATAGCCTGGGAAAGCCAATCTTGTCTAAATGACTGATAAGACCCATTCCACTAACAGTGGGCCATTCAAACCCCTCACTGATATACTTGGCAGGTTAAATGCATCATAGTCAGCCAATCACACAGGCTTCATCTGCAGCACACCACTATAAAATATGCACCATTGGAGTACAGACTTGGGAATTTTAACTGACAGAATGCTAGGGGCTGTTGCTGCTCTGTTATATCTGGATGGGCTAGAGGCTGAGGTCAGTGCTGATGCTGGTGCTGACAATAGGTCCAGACTGAGGAGGAGAAGAGTGTTTAGGCCAAGGGTAACTTTCCAGGAGCTACATGAGCTGGAGATTGTAGAGCGCTACAGGGTGGATAGGGGCACGCTACAAGAACTCACTGAGCTTTGCCGCCTTCAACTCAGATCCAGATCCAACAGAGGGGAAACCATCACAGTGGAAACAAAGGTATGTGTAGCCCTTAGAATAATAGCTATACGTACTTTTCAAAGACCAACTGGGGACATGATGTGAGTCTCCCAGGCATCTGCATCCAGGGTACTCCATCAGTTCCTGGCTGCCATGCAAACACATACCAGCGAGCACATTTATTTTCCCCACAACCCTGAAGAGAGGGCCAGCAGTATGCATCTCTTCCACCATGCAACACACTACCCTGAGGTACTGGGTGCCATAAGCTGCACTCATGTGCACAACAAAGCACCACCCAATGATGAGGGTAGAATGTACATCAACCGCAAGGGGTATCACTCCATTAACTGAAAGGTCATGAGAAATGCCTAGGGCATTGTCATGAGTGTGTATACTGGCAGCCCTGACAGTTGTCATGACTCCCATATCTGACATGCATCACAGCTGTACCAGTTGTTTGCCAGGGGTGACATCCCATACAGCCATCTACTGGAGGATGCTGGCTATGCACTGGAACCATGGATGATGACACCCATCAAAAATACACACGCACCTACTGAAGAATGCCATAATGAGGCACACGCACAAGCTAGGAACATCATAGAGCATGTGTTTAGACTGCTCAAGTCACTGTTCTGCTGCCTCAAAATATCTGGTGGAGCCTTGCAGTACTCTCCTGCCACATGTGCACAGATGTTCACAGTATGTGCCATGCTACACAATATGACCCAGTGGAAACACCTGTGGCAGGATCATCACAGGGAAGGAACACACAGCCCCACACCAATGCCAAGTTCCCCACAGCCACAAAGGGACTTGGAAGAGGAACCCCCTGACCCTGTCCCTGTAGACAGATGTAGGCATGCCCAGTATGCCCAGGCCTTGGCAAAGAGGCAATGTATAGCACATGCACTGACAATCTAAGGTCCTAGGGACTGACACTTCAGTCCGACTCACATGCATAGTAAAAAGGATGCCAGCCACATAACACATCCTGTACCTTACCATCTATTGACAGTGTACTGTGTGCATCAGACAGAGTCAGTCCTGAAGCACTATCTCAACTACTGCAGTCACAAGGTAAGTCATTCTTCTTTACAACAAATGCATGGGGTACTAGACTATGGTAGCATATGTATGGACCTGCTGCATTTATGCAAGGGAATAGAGTGGGCTACTGGGCTACCTGCAGAGAACTAACAGCTATGTGGGACAACAGGTACTCTCTGTCTAATACTGGCAGCCCAATAATATGCAGTAGGCTGCAAGGGAGCAAAACCAGCTGCACTATGTGAGGGAAATGCCAAACAATGGGGCCATAAGACAGATGCATGACTGTCTATGCTAGAGTCCTCTATGCCCAACACAGCCATGGTCCCATATAATTGCAGGAACAGTGTGTCAGCAAGGTCATAGCAGCAGACCACACTGTCCCAGGGCTATCCCAAACAACCTGTGACATGTCCTATTTCCTCAATATACAGGAGTCAAAGCTTTGTCTGTCTGGTTTTAATAGTGTCAGGAATTAAACTTCACTTTCTGGTGGCTGGTGTGCTTAGTGGGCTAAGTACATTAGCATGGTAGATTGAGTTTGTGGTTCAAAGCTGGCTGCACCTACAATTTTGCATGTGAGGTACTCCTATGGTAGTAGTCCCACAGACTTATAAAATATGTCACTATTTGTTAATGCAGGAATGCTGGACAATGCCAGAGAGAATGGAGAGACAGGGCGCCACAGCTACGGACATTACTCATGCACTGAGTAACCTAGAAAGCGGCTAGTATAACAGCAGATTGCAACAAATCAGAATAGCAGCAGGATGTACAGGCCATCATGTAACTTTGTCAGTACCTACAACAAGTTAGTGGCACCGTGTATTTGTATATTACCAAACAACACAACTGTC
Organism: Protopterus annectens; assembly: GCF_019279795.1. Lineage (NCBI taxonomy): Eukaryota > Metazoa > Chordata > Ceratodontiformes > Protopteridae > Protopterus > Protopterus annectens. Next base: position 541,302,920 of record NC_056748.1, on the reverse strand, counting down.
TGAGGAGCAGAGTAGATATATAGGGCGGAATGCTGGACATCATGAGAAATATGTACAGTCAGAGGTGAGAAGTCTGTAACCCTGTGTGAGGGGTTACAGCATGTACCCCAGTCATAGTATACCTACAACTACTTAGAGTAGGAAATATGGACAAAGCCATGAACAGAGCGGGATAAAGGTCCACATATAAGAAGGATCAACTAGTGGCCACAGAAATGTAGGCAGTGCAGATGTTAACAGGTCGCCCAGTAGCATGGGTTCCCTACTGTGGATGGAGTCAGTAAATCAACTGTCTGTCATCAGTTCCTAACATCAGTCTATAATGATTTGCCACTGATATGCCAGAAAATCACAATACTAGGTAAAACATGCCAGACATGTGATGCAAAACCTTGTAGAGTTGATTACAATCTGTACACACCCTAGCTATGACTCAGATATTATGTGCAGCACATAGCCGGGGAATCCCTTGCGCATAATATCAGGGAGATGCTGGACTGTTGAATCTGGTGCTGCAGCCAGTTGGCTGTAGCACACAAAATCCTGGACTGGAGTACAGGTAGGTCTGGCCTGGAGTCACCTTGGAAGTAGTGATGGTCACACTGGGCATGATCCTACACTTAGCTAATTTAGGCCCATGTCTGATGGCTCATATGCCTAAAGAACTGAGAAGTGACTATATCACTGTGCATACAGACAGATATGTATATGTATCTGTTTTTCCCTGTCCCCGTCAGACATGATTACCCTTATCTATCAGTATGTGGCACATATATATAATGCCTCTCTCTCTCTCTCTATATATATATATATATATATATATATATAACACATAAAGGTGTACAGTGATGTAGTGCTGCAGTCACTTATGCACCAAATGTAACCAGTGGCACGTGCAAGTAGTACTGTGAGCTGTAGTGTAATCTCACATCACCCACCTTGTTTGTGTGTGTACAGTGTATGTACATATTTCCCATACAGCAGCACAGACATTCCTATCAGGCCTATGTCTGTGCAATGGTCAATCATTTTATTGCCCTCTGGCTAGTGTCCTCCACAACAATGGCCTCCTTGTCAACAGCTGCTGATGATATCCACCTTAACAGCAGTGACAGACATTGTCAGAGCACATAAGTACCATGGCACATCAGATAACTATGTAGTACAATAGTATAAACTACTAGATAGGTAGGGGTTCTAATTTCAAAAAGGGCAACTGTGTGTGTGTGTGTGTGTGTGTGTGTGTGTGTGTGTGTGTGTGTGTGTGTGCATGTGTGTGTGTGTGTGTGTGTGTGTGTGTGTGTGTGTGTGTGTGTGTGTGTGTGTGTGTGTGTGTGTGTGTGTGTGTGTGTGTGTGTGTGTGTGTGTGTGTAACTTGTGTGCAATGATGTGTGTGTCACCTATCGGTGTGCAATGGTTATACATTTTCAGGCCCTGTCAAGCCCCCATTGCCCTCCTTTACAGGGCCTGCTGATATCATCCACCTTAACAGCACTGGCAGACACTCTCAGAACACATAAGCTTTGTGGCACATGCAATAAGTACGTAGTACTATAGTGTATACTACTAGAGGGGTAGGGGTGCACATCTCATAAAGAGCAACTGTGTGTGTGTGTGTGTGTGTGTGTGTGTGTGTGTGTGTGTGTGTGTGTGTGTGTGTGTGTGTGTGTAAATATACCACCATGCAGCAGTGTGTCTGTCTTGCCTATATGTGTGCATTGGTTATACATTTTAAGGTCTTGTGAGTAGCTGCTGGTCCTAAATAGCCCACATCTAAGTATGCATAAATGCTATCTGCCACCAAGTACATTTGTAGGTATGGCATGCCCAGGTTACACATAGAAAAGGCAGGGTGGATTATCACAGGGTATGCATGCAGGATTATACTGTCTGCCCCCATTTTCCCTGACACACTGTTCTACACATATGTACCTAAGTAACTATGCACATATAAAGCTGTTCCTTGCTGATGCCATATTTCCACTTTGCAACCATGCCATCCTGAGCTGCTGTGCTGCCAGCAAGTCTCCACAGCATAGCCACTCAGATCTCTATGACAGAAACATACAAAGTTCTGAGAGGCACCTGTCAGTCAGCAACAACAATGCCAATCTAACATCATACAACAATGGTACAAACACTTTGATGTGTACTCATGATGCACCCCAGCATACAGCACCTGTCATGGCATAACACATCTGCACTACAACATGTCATGTACTGTACTATAGACACTCTGTTCATCAGACACATATTAGCATGACCCTGGATTGATGGCATGGATGGCAGGGATGTGCCACAGGTATCATTATATGCCCAGGGTGCAGTTTGAGGGTGCCAGAGGCCTAGGCTGTGCCAAACAGTTGACATCATGTGTGTGTGTCAGGAAGGGGTGCTGGTCATCTGGGCCATGGAGAGGTACCGTGTGTCTGTTGATGACCTGCAGGTGACAGTACTGTATGAGTGTGTGCATGTACACAGTCAAGCCATGAGCTTGCCCTACAAGTGGGTATGTTGGACAGCTGTGGACCATACATGGCAGAATGGATAGTTTACCATCTCAGGCTACTAATGTGGAAACTGTCTTTGCCGGGAGTGACACTGGCACCACCATGCCCGAGGTCAGATGCGGTACTAGTTGCTGATGGTGACTGGTGTCTGCTGGGCTCTTATCCCTCACAGGACTGCTCAGGACCATGTGCCCATACCCTGCCACATCATGGTTTGGACAGCACCTTCCCTTCTGTACTGCTGGAGGTACTGCCACTATGGGAGCGTGAGTGTGCATGGCCATGTGGACTCTCAGCAAATGTTGTTGCTTACCTACTGCCACATGTCTAATGCCCTACTCCCACCACATATTGTACCACAGACAATGTGCTGTCAAGGACTAACAATGTCTCACCCCACTGTCTGTCCACTACATCTGTGAAATGATGCATGGCATCACCAATGTGGTGGAGGGAGTCACAGATGTCAGACAGTAATGCATCCATGATCCTGAGCATCCATCTGGTGTTGCGTTTGGAACGTGCCTGTATGATGGACCTAAACATGCATCGTGTGACTTGTGATGTGTCACCTGTGACATCTGGTGGATGGGCAGCAGTCCTACTTTGAGCACCTCTGTCAATCTACCTGTGTGGGACTTCACCAGGTCTCTAGCTATGGCCAGTGTCTACACTCACTGATGCCATTGTCACCACACTCTCCTGTTCAATGCTGCCACACTCTGACTCTGCTGTCTGTGGCTGTGGGGGACTGTGTGCAGAGACAAAAGGGGAGGAAGTGGGATGTCAACCCATGAGACAGATTCAGCACCCAGCAACCCCCTGTGCCTCACTATGGCCACCATCATCATCAGAGTCTATTTACACTGACATCAGGCTGTGAGTGGGACAACTCCCACAGTCACTTGTGAGGAGGAAGACATAATAAGTACATTACTACCTGCACTATTATTTATTGTGATACACACACACACACACACACACACACACACACACACACACACACACACACACACACACACACACAACACACACACACACACACACACATGTGAGGTGCCACAATTGCAGTACACATACCACATCTTATTTCTGATCCCATGCACAACACACATGCATACTATAACATACACACACAAGACAGGCCAAGTAAACCACATGCACTGCAGCTACATCCGGTTAATGTTGCCACTACTATATACCTGTGAGATTAGTGATATGTCAGTGTATGTGACAGACCTACACCTAAAACACAGTACATCTGTCTTCAGCATACTTTTGCCCCCTGCATAGCAGACTGCATGGACCTTCACAAAAATAAGTGCAAATATGTTACAGATCCTGCACATACACTACTGTGGTTACCGATACAATGCACTGCAGTTAAATCCTCTAAGACTGAACATACAAGAAGTGTACTCTGGCTAGGCATATCAGTTGTGTGTACAGCAAAATGGCAGCACTTAACATTGTTTGAGTATATATGAGCCATACAAAATCATTATCACACTCACGGGGTACAGGACATTGAACTCCAGCCACACCTGATGGACCTATGGAAAGGAGATGGCGAGGTATTGTCAGCAATAACAAATGTGACATTGTTACAGGATAATACATGTGTATAGCTACTTGTACAGTAGGCACTGTGATACTGTCTACATTGCTGACGTTCTGAGTATGTGTGCACAGGCATGTGTTACAAACAACCTCTCCCCATGCAGATTGACCTGATGTCAGTATACTGGTATGCAGGGGCTGCCACAATGACTGATACAGTATTACAGTGATACACATAGGAGGCTTACCTGGATGCTCCTCTGCTGTGGAGGCTGTGGCACCCATCTCCACATTGTATGGGGTGATGGATGCTTGGGAGCTGGTGGTTGATCCCAGGTTTGCCAGGAATTCATCTGTGGTCGAAAGTGGTTCTACTGCTGCAGGCCCCCCACCAGTGGCAGCATGGTGCCTAGCCACAGCAGTAGCCCTTTGCCATGCAGCATTTGCCATGTCCGTCACCCTGTGATGGACCTTCTCATAGCTTCTGTCTTGTAGCCCTACATGGTTCAATGCTGTGACAAGGTCAGCCCACATTGCTCATGATTCTGGTGAGTCCTGGACAGCAGAATGGCATGATGCAGTTTTAGGCCATCCAGGATCACATCATTTTCTGCAGCTGTAAATGGTGGGTGTCTCTGTCTATACATCGTTTCTGAAAGACAAGAATAGGGAACACATCACAGGACCACATACATTTCTCTCCACTATGTACACACCCTGCACATCCACATAGGCCTGCACTATGCACTGCTACCTCCCACGTCATACCCCACCATCTATCAATACATTCTGTATGTTGCTATCAGCAACACAGTAGCAATACTGGTTATGTTCCTGTGTGCCATGATGAAGTGTGCTGAATGTCTACACTCCCATCAATGCCATCTAATGTGTTGTGCCCCCTATGGACAACATCACAGCACTACATCAGACAGCTGCTGTTCAACAAATAGGTGTGTGCTATTATGAGTATATGGGGATAGTCCAGCAACAGCCATGTGCCACAATGACAGACAGGAATGCAAATGTACTGTATGGTCTCTTCCCTGTAGGTGTCCTTCTTCTCCAATACACAGATGTATGTGAAATGTGTACATGTGCCTGATATATAGGTTCATAGGTGGATACTAAGCTATCTGTCCAAGGGCATTTATAAGCCTAGCCAGAGTGTGTCAGTTTTCGCTACCCCATTGATTAATTAACTGATCCTCTGTCAAGCAGTGCCAATGAAGTGATCCCAGGGGTGTATTTTCTGTTACCCATCCACTCGTCAAGGTTTTCCTTGAAGAGTGTTAGTGAGGGGCTCTACCTGATGTAATCTGGAATTTTGTTCCAAAGCATGGGGAGTCTCTGTGACAGGAATCTATCCCTCCAGCATGTTCTGTTTATTGTTGTGGTGAGGTGGCCCCTTTGCCAGAAACATGTGTGTGTCCGGCAAACAGTTGGACAATAATTGTTGGTTGTTCTTAGACTGTGGAGAATCTGGCTATCACACACCAGAACCCTCAAAAAAAAACGATTTATGCTACATTAATATCTGTTACTGTATTCATACCTGTTTGTTGTATGATCATTATGTACACTCTGTCACTGAGGTTGGGCCTGTGTCCCCCACTACTAATGACTATGACCTGCAGTCCTGCTGTATGGGGTTGCCAGGTAAGGTAGCCATAGCTGTCAAGCAATGAGATATGAATGTCGAGAATGCAGTGACCAGCCAGAGTACATCAGGTACAGTCAAGGACACCGTACAATGTCTGGGCTATTGCTGTGTGACATTCACAGACTGAGAGGAGCTGAATGACAGTACATCATCTGATATGCCAGCTGTGTCCACCATTACTCACTGTCACTATATCTAACACATAATCCAGTGGCATTCATACAGGAGCCAATCATTGTAGGAGGGAGTGAGAGGGCCACATCTGTGATCGAAGTCACACCAGGCAGAGTTGTAAGGCATGGCTGTAGCTTTTGGACAGAAGACTATCAGCAACATGTCATTCCAGAGATATACTACAGGCCTACTGTTGTAATCATTATTCCCCTTAACTGCATCCTCCCATCTGCATCCCATTAAATGGGGACTTGTATTAGATACCTGGTGGACTGCTGAACTCCTTTTGTGCAGAAATCCTGAAGAACATTGATTATGAAAATGCAGTCTGGCTTGATAAAGCAAGGTACAGACCTGTTTACCAAAGGCAGCTGCTTGCCTTTTGTAGGTAATGCTCAATGACAGGTGATTGCTTGTGCACCAGTCAGTGGCTCAGACTTGCTAATTGCATCCAGAACAGCTGGGTTGCAATTTCATTGGCCAATGACATGGCACAAGAGTGCAATATTTACGGCCTTGATGTAGGCCTTGGCCCCTTTTCCTAGGCTTTGAGAAGGACATTAATAAGGTGTGGAGACTACAGCATTGCAGAAGGAATGTACAAATACTATCCACTGTTGGGATTTATGTGGTATGTCCACAGTTTTGCATGTTATGTTTGGGTATTGTCAAATGACTTTCTGATTATGTAGCAGTTCAGTGTTAAACAATGTGGCTTGAGGTCAGTAAGGGGGAAGACAGATGTGAATGTCATACTTCATACACATCAGAATAAGCATGCTGCTGCAGCAGATGCTGGTCTATCAGTTGTGTATGTTTGTTGGGACAGACTGTGGCACATGTCCCTGTCACTTGACCTCTGCCCCCCACCCCTTTATGTATGGGTTTAGTTTGGATAACGTGTTCTAGGGGGTTGTGAGGTGAAGTAGGTCTGTAGCAGGTAGCTTAACATACTGCTGGATATGCTGCAGGTTGCAGCTGCTGCTTTTTGCCCAGGACTCATAGTGGAGAGTATGAACACACTGGAGGACAGCAAGCTGTATGTGTCAGTGAGGGAGCAGTGTCAGCTCTATTGTTACAACAGAGCCAGGGTGAGGGTACCCATAACAGTCCAGGTGAGGCATGTGCTTAAGGTACATATGTTATGTAACAGTGCCAATCAGAGAGTGTTAGGTGACATATAGGTAGTCTATACATATTTGTGCAGTGTATCCCTACCTACAGGCCTTTGACATGCTAAGATGGGTAGCAGTGACTACAGTAGCAGCAACCTATTTTGGTTAAAATTACAGTACTCAGTCATTATTTATTGTATTCACAAACATATCATTGAAGTGCAACACACTGGATTTGAACCCAGGAGTGTGGATGGGCAAAATGTAAAGCATGCTAGGGATTTAACAGACTGAGCTACTGGTCAATACTGTAGTAGGTGTATCTGCAAGATATATGTGCATGTATACAGTCTGTTAAACAGAAGTTTCATTAGCATGTGTGTTCGGATGGGTATGATGTGTAACACTGAACTGTCTGTCATGATTTTCTAACCTCACTATGTACTGTCTTGTCAGTACTTTAGTGCACAGAAAAGGTTTTGTGACAACTGTGCCAAAAGTAGGCGGCAAAACTGTGGTGATTCTGCAACAGTCTGTGCAGTTGACAGCTAAACCTGCTATCCCAGAAGTCACGTACATACATTATTTATTTTGTTGTGTACTGGTTTGGTGTCTGCATCACAGTCCCAAGTACACTGCCAATTTTCAATGAATCCCAAAGGGATAAAAACTGAGAACAAAAAAAAATGAAAAAAAAGGAATGTCCGGCTGCTTTTGAACACTTTATTACTCACAATAACAGCAATGCCTCCAGAAACTAAGAGCTTTCACCATACAACAGCTTCCTTAGAGTTAATGAAGGACACAAAATAACCATATATATATATATCTATATATATATAGATATATATATATATATATATACTGGCATCACTTCCTTTCAATCAAATACTTATTAAATTACACAATAAATTAAACAGTAAATTATTCTTAAAAAACACTCTCATAGTAATAAATTAATAAAACTTACTTATTAAAAAACTTCATCTAAACAAACATCACAGGTAACAAAAAAATAAATAAATAGTTGGCTGTATTGCACTAACCAATGTTTGGTAAAAAAAAACAAATAAATATATATATATATATATATATATATATATATATATATAAATATTTGTTTGTTTATTTTGGCTTTTCCCGGTTAGGGATCGCCACAGCGGAACTCCAGTCTGCTAATGATTAGTAGTGGATTTTTACATACTGGGTTACCAGCCCTGATGCACAACCTTCAACAAAGGCATGCCCCATTCACGTATGCCTCCACACAGAAGACGCTCTAGCTGAGACTCGAACGGGACAACGTCTTGGTATGAGGCGACAACCCTACCACAGTACCACCACCGCAGTTTATATATCTATATATATATATATATATATATATATATATATATATATATATATATATATGTATATATATATATATATATATATATATATATATATATATATATATATATATATATATATATTTATAGTGTATATAAAATTGATAATATATAAATGATACCGTTGGTGATAAATAATCATATTATTGATCATATTAATTCAATCATGGGAACACACCTCACTTGTAAAACAATACAATAGTGCACTGAGTAAATAATGCATTTCAACACACAATTATGTTAATAAACTATTGCAATATTAATAATAGTAAAAAATATAATATGTGTAATGAATATTATACACAATTCAATCCTGCTAACACATGAAACATCCTAACCCCATTTGATTTTTGTAAATTTATTAAATGAAATAACGTTTTTTGTTTCAGGAAGGGGTGCATAGATATACTGTCATTAAGGCCTGGAATGTTAGTGGCATTAAGCCTAACCTGCCACATAGCTTTTAAACACTCTACCTTGAGTTTCAAGTCACCCCCTCTCTCACTTAAAATAACCCTGTTGATAATATAAATGATACCGTTGGTGATAAATAATCATATTATTGATCATATTAATTCAATCATGGGAATACACCTCACTTGTAAAACAATACAATAGTGTACTGAGTAAATAATGTATATATAAAAAATAAAAAATATGCATTTCAACACACAATTATGTTAATAAACTATTGTAATATTAATAATAGTAAAAAATATAATATGTGCAATGAATATTATACACAATTCAATCCTGCTAACACATGAAACATCCTAACCCCATTTGATTTTTGTAAATTTATTAAATTAAATAACTTTTTTTGTTTCAGGCAGGGGTGCATAGACATACTGTCATTAAGGCATGGAATGTTACTGGCATTAAGCCTAACCTGCCACATAGCTTCTAAACACTCTACCATGAGTTTCATGTCACCCCCTCTCTCACTTAAAATAACCCTGTTGATAATATAAATGATACCGTTGGTGATAAATAATCATATTATTGATCATATTAATTCAATCATGGGAATACACCTCACTTGTAAAACAATACAATAGTGTACTGAGTAAATAATGTATATATAAAAAATAAAAAATATGCATTTCAACACACTATTATGTTAATAAACTATTGTAATATTAATAATAGTAAAAAATATAATATGTGCAATGAATATTATACACAATTCAATCCTACTAACACATGAAACATCCTAACCCCATTTGATTTTTGTAAATTTATTAAATTAAATAACTTTTTTTGTTTCAGGCAGGGGTGCATAGACATACTGTCATTAAGGCCTGGAATGTTAGTGGCATTAAGCCTAACCTGCCACATAGCTTCTAAACACTCTACCCTGAGTTTCATGTCACCCCCTCTCTCACTTAAAATAACCCTGTCAATCACAAAAAAAATGTAAACCTTTTGAAACTAAGACATACTAGGGTGTGTGTATATAAAGCATTTGTTTTTTCTTTGTTCTTAATAGCTCTAATATGTTCAGCAATTCTCTCCTTAAGTTTCCTCATGGTCTTTCCTATATAGTAACCTGGTCAAGTGCTGCAAGTGGCCACATACACCACCATACTAGGGTTACAACAACACCTGCCCGAACATGGAATAGATTTATTAAAGCCACTAACCACTATATATGGCCCTTCATTAATGTACCTACAAAATCTATATGATTCACATTTGTACATTCTAGAATGGGTATATTTCAATGGTGGTTGTTCAAGAATATTTTTTATATTTTTACCCCTACTAAACTCAATTTTTGGAGATACACCTAGTTTTGCTTTAATATTATTACCAAAACTAGAGTCCCAAATCCTTTTAACAGTCTCCACTATATATGGTGCTTGATAATTAAACTTTAAAATCGAGTCACCTTTGAATATATTTGCACTAGCCTTACTTTTAAGCAAATTTCCCCATAAAATTGGAGGAAACTGCGTATTTCATTTCAAAAATATTTCTTTTCCGTACTTTCAGCAATAACTTTAAGGGGTAACCTCTAACTAAAAACATTCCTATCAAAGTGTATATTTCTTTCATAAAAGTACTGTGGTCACTAACTAGAGATAATCTGACCATCTGTTCTTTAACTATACTTTTGTGCTCCAAAAAGGATGACCACTCTGAAAGTGCAACAATGAAATGCTGTAAGTTTTCTTTCTAAAAATATTGCTTTGCAACCCTTCTTGTGTTTTGATCAGGTATATATTTAAAAAGTCAATTTCATCAGCATTCCATATACTAGTGAATTTAAAAAAACATGTAGCAGAATTCAAATAGGTAACAAAATTTGCAGCTTCACTTTCACTACCCTTCCATAATATTAATATATCGTCCAAGAACCGACTATAACAAAAAATCTTGTCCTTGAACCTTGAAATAAATATGAAAGAATCTTCCCAATGTAACAGAACAAGGTTTGCAAACCCCAGGGCACATTTTGCCCCCATAGCCACCCCTGATACTTGGTGGAAAGTTTCCCCCTCAAAACTCAAATAGTTGTTTAAAATCAATTCCATGAATGTGGCCAGAAGGTTAATCTTTTCTCCATCAAGCTTTTTACTTTTGAGTAGACTTTCATGAAAATAGTCTATCCCATCTACATGTGGGATCACTGAAAATAGATTTATTACAACAGTGAGGAAAGAAATTAATTCTTTCATACCACTCAACCTGTTTAACCAATGCCAGAAATCCTTTAATATGTGGTCAATCCCCGCCACCACCTGCTGTATACCTCTATCTACAAAATCTGCCAAAGCTCCATTTTCGAGACCCTAGCAGCCACAATGGGTCTAAAAAGTGGATCCCACATATTCTTGTGGACCTTAAATATCCCAAACAAAACAGGTGTGACAGGGTACTCAATTCTAAGATAGTCAAACTCATCCTCATTAATGGCCCCTTGAAACAGTGCATCAAGTAAAAATAGATCTATTGTGTGATAGGCTATATGCATTTTATTGACTGAAGCTTTCTGATATGTCAGAATATCATCCAAAATTTCATGCATCTTGCCCACGTAGTTGAAGTGAGACATAATGACAACCCCACCTCCCTTATCAGGTTTCATTATTCTCACCTCTTTGTTTTTAGCTAGTTCATATAATAGTTTTCTCTCCTTTACACTCAAATTATAATGCACATAATGTCTACCAACGTTATGTAAACCTTTTCTAATTTCATTGATGCACAAAGTTTCAAAAATCATAACTTCTTTGTGGGTGGAGGGTATAAAGGTACTTTTTCTTTTCAATGCATGTAAATCTTTGTTCACATTATTATTATTACTTCCACCAAAAAACAAATGTAAATTAAATTGTCTAGTAAACATTTTCAAACTTATAAAAAAAAATAATAAAATCCAAATAAAACGCAGGAACAAACGTAAAACCTTTACAAAGTAAATTGTGATGTACTTCATTTATTACCAGTGTACTATAACTGTATATTGAAAAACCTTCTTTCTGATATACAGCACACATTTCAGAAGCATTTACATTAGCAGCAATACAAGTTCCAAAGTCACCCATATTAACTTCACTCGATGGGTACCAGTTATTAATATCATATTGAACAATATCTTACTCATTGGAACTTTCAGGACAATCTAAATTAAAAGTCACTTCTTGTTGTTTTTTCTAAGTTTTTTGCTTTTATTGATAATTGTCCGACACCACCCACTTTAACTTCGCTTAGTGAGTCCAATTTATTGGTGTCATATTGAGCCATGTCTAAAACATTTGAACATTCAGCCAATTCTATGCTCAATGTCAGTTTTTGTTGTTCGCCCATGTTTTTTTCTTTTGCTGGTAGTTGTTCCATTGGGGGTGATATTGTCCCACATATGATTGGTATTGTTCACCCCTTCTTTTGTTTAAAAGCCATTGGAATCTCCTCAACTGAGGATTTTCTGGTAAAAAACCCTAATTGTCATGATGATCGATAGAAGTCACCCTTCCATCATTATTGTTAACAACACCATCATTTTCAAACAATCCCCCCCAACATGCATTCGGCCCCTTTTATTATTGTTGTCAAAATTCATGGGCCGACCCTCAACCTGTGGGTATGCTCTATTGTTTTTATAATCATCAGCGTCCCTCTATAACTTTTTACTCTTGGTTTTAACATTTTTATCAACAAAACTTTTAACATTTTGCAATACTGAATGATATTTTTTCGCCTGCTGAAAAAAAAGTAAATCTTTTGCCATATTTTCATTCGCTGACAAAATCTCTTTTTCTAAAATAGCTAACTTGTTTTGACTATTTTTAATAATAATGTCACACATTTCCAAACCTGTTTTGTTAAACAAGTCAACAAGTTCCTTGTATGCCGATGATCCTTCTTCTATGGCCATGGATAGCTTCCACAACCTTTGACCCTTAGGTACTTGCTTCATGGTTAACAACTTGGTAAGAAATGCATTGTCTATCTGAAGTCCATGATATTTCCGGCAAAGGTCACCAAAATGGTCAATTTGTCTAGTTAAAGTTGGCTTTTCTCTTCCCCCATTGTTCCTCTCCTCGTTCGAGTCCAAGAAATCAAATTGTGGAAGTTGTAGCCAATCATTGATATTGCCTCATTCAACTGGTAATGTACTTCTCTCTGAATCCGCTCCATTAAGATTTGGTACTGCATGAAGCGTGAAAAGCTCCGCTTGCGAATCTGTCAAAGTGTTACCCTGTGATGTTGTAGCTTCGCGGTTGGTTAAAGGTGCTGACAATCTTTGCACTGAAGAGGTGAGCTCACTGATTATCACCTCCATGTCCCTTGAAAACACATAATATACACTGAAATTCGAAAAAAAATAAAGTTGTAAAGCAGTAGCACACTCCGTTGTCGGAAGAATAAACAAAATTAAAAAATCAATGAATCCCAAAAGGATAAAAACTGAGAACAAAAAAAACAAAAAAAAGGAATGTCCGACCACTTTTGAAGACTTTATTACTCACGATAACAGCAATGCCTCCAGAAACTAAGCACTTTCACCATACTATGGCTTCCTCAGAGTTAATGAAGGACTACAAAATAACCATATATATATATATATATATATATATATATATATATATACTGACATCGCTTCCTTTCAATCAAATACTCAATTACACAATAAATTAAACACTCTCATAGTAATAAATTAATAAAACTTACTTATTGAAAAACTTAATCTAAACAAACATCACAGGTAACAAACAAATAAATAAATAAATAGATGTATTGCAGTAACCAATGTTTGATAAAATATATATATATATATATATATATATATATATATATATATATATATATATATATATATATATATGTAGTGTATATAAAATTGATAATATAAATTATACCATTGATCATATTATTGCAATCATGGGAACACACCTCACTTGTAACTGTGTATAATATTTATTACACATATTATATTTTTACTATTATTAATATTACAATAGTTTATTAACATAATTGTGTGTTGAAATACATATTTTTTATTTTTTATATATACATTATTTACTCAGTGCACTATTGTATTGTTTTACAAGTGAGGTATGTTCCCATGATTGCAATAATATGATCAGTAGTATGATTATTTATCACCAATGGTATCATTTATATTATCAATTTTATATATACACACACACACACACACACACACATATATATATATATATATATATGTATATATATATTTTTTTAAATCAAACATTGGTTAGTGCAATACATCTATCCATCTATCTATTTATTTATTTGTTTACTTGTGATGTTTGTTTAGATGAAGTTTTTTAATAAGCAAATTTTATTAATTTATTACTATGAGAGTTTTTTTAAGAACAATTTACTAATTAATTTATTGTGTAATTGAATAAGTATTTGATTGAAAGGAAGTGATGTCAGTATATATATATATATATATATATATATATATATATATATATATATATATGTTGATATGGTTATCTTGCAGTACTTCAGTAACTCTGAGGAAGCCATTGTATGGTGAAAGTGCTTAGTTTCTGGAGGCATTGCTGTTATTGTGAGTAATAAAGTGTGCAAAAGCGGTCGGACATTCCTTTTTTTTCATTTTTTTTGACACTGCCAATTTTCCCATTATATGTACAAGCAGTGTGTCATTGGCAATCAGGATATTTTATGGAAATACTTGTCTTACTTCAGAGCTGAGTGTCCTACTGGGCTAATGTACTATACTGCAGTTGACGACATCCTGTGTTTGAGACATGGCAGCAATAGTTATTTTGCAGATGTACCTAACAGTGTCAGAAACAGAAAAGGTGATTAAGGCAGTTTTAAGCAGTTTTAATTGGGTATGCATGTGTTTGTGCAGTGCACTGCGCTGCTTAGCTCCACTTAAACCTGTGCTAATTTTTAAAAAAGAAAAGAAAAAGGTGTGATAGAAAAGTGAAATGGGAGTAAGCCAGAGGAAAAACATACTGAAAGGCAGGTAGGGATGTGCAGGACGGATGTAAGAAAGGACCATGGCTCTCCATTTCTTCTACAGCAGCAGCTGTGCAGGTTGTAGACAATTTGAAATTTGGAGCCTCTCAGGGCAACATAAATGTATTGATTGATTCATGTAATTATTAAAGTTTGTCCAGTGGACACAAGAAATGAAATGAAGAGCTATGCATGGGATAATGTTTTTTGTGGGACAGATGCCCATTATTTATTTATTTTTTTTTTAAGGCGACAGTGGGATGTTGGGGAAGAGATATAGGTGCGTGTGGGGATGATTTCGGTAGGAGAGGTAGCATTTGCAAACAGACAAGACAGCATACAGGGGTGGTGCGTAAAACATGAGGGGGTAAACACCTTGGATGGGGAAGGCTTTGTGGAATCAGAGAGCCATGTGCCCCCAGATGGCAGCAGTGAGACTGAGTTCCCCATTCATGGGCATTCAACACTGCTTCTTCACTGCCCCAAATGTGGCTATGCTGGGGGCTGGGTGCCAGGGCAACCTTGCCCCTCCAGGTTGGCCAGTCTGCCCTCAATCTGGCACAGGGAATCCTCATAGCCATGGTACATGATCCTGCACCCCATCCCTGGTAGATGTTTCTGGGTGACAACCCCCCACCAAACCAACTCTCAGTGGGAGGTCAGGCCCCATCCCCTGAGGTGGTTCCACCCATAGCTGGTGAACAGCCAGCAGCGGGTCAGTACCAGGTTGGGTACCAGAAGTGCTGAGACATGGTGGCACGGCCGGCTGAGGTAGGGTAGTTGGATCACCGGGAAATGGCCTACCAAGTCGAACAATGGTGTTGAGATATTTCAAAGTATATAGGTTAGTAATGAAAAGAACATTTTGTTAGTTATAAGATCATGCCAGAAAGTTGCAAGTAACCCAGTAACTTCACATTGCATAGCATATGGAACACAACAATACATGAGATAACAGTCAGCATAGTAACAGCATGCCAGTAATAGTTACGGCATAAGGCCAACAACATAGGTAATTCAACAAGGCATGTTAGTATGCAACCATTGTAATACATAACAATAATAAAACAAAAGGCCTAACATAACGTTTTGGAGTAACAGATGTTAATAGTAAACCATAACAAATGCATAACAATAATAAAGAATGATGCAGATAAGGGGTGAGGGGAGAGAGAAATACAGTCCATTAATAGCATTGTAGGATATATTTGCACCAGTACTCTTATATACTCTACAGGTCTGCACTTACTTTATGTATATGACTGCCCTATAGCTTCTGTTGCTCATATATACCACTCAAGCTATCTGCATGTGGCAGTATGGATCAAACTGTAAAACCTAGAGGTACACAACTACAGGGGATTTTTGCATGTCAGGGGGACTACCAAGGTGTACTGTGGGCTAATGTGGTGTGACTGTGCTAGTCACATAACTCATGTCCATGATAGATCTGTGACTGAAGGAATAGGCAACAGTGGTCACAGTCCATGACAGAGTGACACTTGAGAGACAAGTATCATGCACAGTACCGAACGTTTACTACTATCATGCCCTCCTCAGCAGACATTCACAGACACAACAGGCATACAGACATAACAAGATTATGCATTTTATTTATTGTATTAACTTTTATTAATTTTGTACTTGTTCCCTTTATTTTCTGACATCTTATCACATTGCTGAACAATCATGTTAACACTCTGTTACATTGGAACACAGAAATTATTAACCTATTCTAGCATCTGCTACAGACATTTATTTTCTTGGAATTCTTGTGGGGAGAACATCTGTTAACAATATATAACTGCTTCAATAATATTTAGTAGTACTTTTCCCATGATCCGAACCCCGGTCTGTATGTGACAAAATGTACATCACACCTATCATTTATCAAACTGAGCTACTGAGCCGATGCTGCATATTAATTGATTGATATGTGTCTACAGCTCACCTGGCAACAAAATATGACCTGGTAATACAAGTACAGTGTTATACAAGACTGCAGTGACACTTGAACACACATGCATGATATTCCTGCATGCAGAGGTTGTAGGTGACATGTGGATTAATACATGAAATGCAGGTGTAGACAATAAACCCCTCGTGGATGGTAATATCTGTGATGTGTACAAACCATATCGGAGTGCTGGGTTGACTACCTGACTCATATACAGATGCAGATGGTATATTTGCAGTCTACAGCTCTTACAGATTCATACTTGCCTGTAGCAGCATACCTAAGAGCAGGAATGCATACAGCTGAAATGCAATGGTAAACATAAGACAATCCTGACATACACACTATACCCTGGTCATTCTTATTATTTCATCAAATCTTAGTGTAGAACAAATATCATAAAGCATTATATCTTGCAGTACAGCACCACATCTACAGTTTAGCAGAACACTTTTTATTAGCTAACCTTCAGTCACTTACTGGTATTGTTTGTGTTTGTACATCACAGCAGATGTAATACTCGATTTCATGACCAACAGCCCAAAATACACACACATTGCAGAACAAAGCTTAATTAATGGTGACTTCATGACAGTGACTGCTATATATTTCCAGTCTTTATTCAAGAACAGTTCATATAATGCAGGTGTTGTTAATGCAGCTGTAATTCCCCACATAATGCAGTAGAAACATTTATTTCCTTCACAGCATTAATGTAGTAGAAGCTTTATTCCCTTGCCATTAGTAATGCAATAGAAGCTTTATTTCCTTAACATCATTAATGCAGTAGAAACTTTATTTCCTTAACATTATTACTGCACTAGAAAATGTTTATTTCCATAACATGATCAGGTTTCATCCTTTCATCTTTATTGAACTGTACCCGGCGTTACTCACTTATTTCAATCTAGGTCTACGACCACATTCATTCCAGTACACTCAAAACTGAATATACCTAGTGCAGTCAGTAATTTACTCCATCTTGTTAATATGACTATAGATTGCAAGTTACTTCTGTACTCACCACACTCATAGTGCAACCTGGCCAGGCACCCTGTATGGGCTTCTAGTTTGTGAGGTCTCTCCTCGTCAGCTGTGGAGAGAGAAACACTCTATTATGTGTACCCATCACACATTCAGAGTAGGTTTTGGTAAAACAATGATAACAATACTTACAAACTCATGGGGCATTCCCACCTCGAGCATCTTGGACCCAGCTGACCAAATGATCCCCCTTATGACGCTTCAGGTCATCATAATGATGATGCACCTGCTCACGTGTATGGGGGATACCAGTTGCACTGGGGAGATTATGTGCCAGCCAGTCCAGGCCTCCTCCTTGAACTCTGATCCTTAAAACTGGCCCTGCAACAGCCGGATGTCATGGTCTTTAACAAGGAGTCCAATCAAGACCCTGGACTGCAGAATGCCCCAACACTGTACACGGAAGCACAGACCCTCTCCAACTCATGCCATAGTCTCTGGCAAGATCAAACTCCAGCAGGTTAGGGCTGTATTCCTGTATGTTGCACTTAAATAAGGCTGTTTTCCCACCCTTTATTGCCATTGTGCAGTTTTTAGAAATGCGGCACTTCACTTAGCACCACCCAAACCCACTGAGCTCAGCTGAGCACTGCTTAAACTGGCAATGCTTAGCAGTGCACAAACCAGCTTAGCTGGGCTAGACAATGCTTAAATGGGCATTGCTAAGCAATGCTTCGCACTGCTAGTCAATGTGCAAACCAGCTAAGCAGTACTAAAACATTTCTTGTTTAAGCAGTGCTTGGCAAGGCTTAGTTCTTTTCAGCAGAGGTTAGCTGAGTGCAGCAACACAGGATTTAAAATTTATTTTCAGAATTTATATTTGCAAAATAAATGCTTCATAATCTGTATATGTATTCGAACCACTCACCTACTGCACACAAGTATGTCACTAACCATTTGGATACATGAGCATGTAGAATGCTGCTATACTTTTACATATACCTCTCCGTTACATTTAAACACTGCTGAGTTCCATGCCATCTCACACAAACCCACTCAGCTATGCTTAAACTTGACTTTTGCATTCATAATTAAACGTATCTGGTTTCTATTTTTAGATGTCTGACATGTGTCCATTGGTGCGCCCCATGCAGCGCAAACATGAAAAAAACAAAAATAAAAATAAATATTTAAATTTATATATATATATATATATATATATATATATATATATATATATATATATATACACATTGATATTAAGCATATTGACAGGACAGGAAGTGTGTCACTCATCTCCAGACACAGTGGTACACTCCCTACACTGATTCAATAATTATATTGCATTGTTCTCCCTCAGTAATTGACCTTCATTAATATGCATGGCATGCTACCAAGGGGGTTCCACATACACAGCCACTGTAGCTTCTGTACATGCTTTACACTATGCCTACATGGATTTTATTAAATCCCCAAGGACCTCTTTTCAAGGAAAAACATTCATACTTACTAAATATAAGACATTTGGCCAGGACACCAAGGAACTTTCTCCACTCTTGGAGGAGAAGAAGTAAAGCACTCTCTGGAGCTGCTAGGTAGCACGGATTAGCTGATACTGCAATTCGTGGAATTCCAAGATGAAGTTGAGTACAGCAGAACTGGAACAAGGAATAGGAGAAAAATACTGTAGGAAGGAGAAGGAGATTAAATAACTGTTACAGAGTTGGAAAATGGGGGAATGGAGACACAAGTGCCAACAGATTTGATGAACCAGGCAGAGCCAAAGGAAGAAGAGCCATCAAGATGGAGTGACATGTTGGAGAGAGTATTACAAGAGAAAGAAATGAAGAGACTGCAATTACAAACAACAGCTGGTGAAGGGAAAATAATGGAAACATTCTTGTCTGGTGGAGCATCCAGTTTTCAGGGTTTACATTTGCAGTAGGTCTTTTGTCACAAGAAAGAACCTCTACACAGATACAGCAAGGCAATGAAAAATGGAAGAAAGAACTGAGAGGAGACAAACATTTGCAGGATCTCAACAGTAGAAAAACAAGTGAACAGTGACAATACCTCACCAAACCAAAAGGCAAGAAGGCACAAAAAGTTGCAAGATAAAAGAACTTGATAATTTATTTGTAAAAATAATAAAATAAACACGTGAGTGCTTTCGTTTAACAAATGTAAACGTCATCAGACAAATGAATAAAATCAATCCGAAATTTAAGTAGTACATTCTACTTTCTGATTGGATGAAACTACAGACATTATCTCAAGAAAATTAACCCCTCATGTCCCATATATATATATATATATATATATATATATATATATATATATATATGTCGTAACATTTGTAATTATGCCAAACTGTTATACATAAATCATTAACCTTAAATAATCCGTAAATGAATACTTAAATGAATAAATAAATGCATATATGCTGTTCTTAGTGCATCTAAGATATACAGAATACAAATCTTCTTATAAATGTTTCAAAAAATGTATATATATATATATATATATATATATATATATATATATATATATATATATATATCTCCCTACAGTAGGAAATACCTTTATACTATTTAGTCATACTAAATATCATGCTGACCCTTAAACTATTTTCTTTCTTTCTAGGACTTTGAGTTTTAAAACAGGTGTGATGGAAGTTATTTCAGTGATACCTGGTCACTTATCTGCTCTCAATAAAACCTGCTATTTTAGTTCTTTCATTTCCAAATGGACACCCCATGGTCTCTTTTCATCTATGTCCACATGGTCAATGGGCATGAATCTAAAATTGTGGTCAGTGTTGGCATGGATGTGTCTCACCAAAGCATTATTAAAGTTGTTCTTTTTGATGGCATATACATGTTCATAGATTCAGTGGCAAAGTTTCCTCTCTGTTTTACCTATGTAAAATACTGGGCATAGGTCACACATAGCCACATACACTATTGCTTTAGAAGTGCAGGTGTATCTACCTTTGATGCTGTATTCTAGATTATTAATAATGAATGAATCATCCACTTTAATTTTATGACACCAATTGCATGTTCCACATTTTAATGTAGCCCAATGGTTGTACCCATGCAGTTGGCATCCACTCTTAAGGAGATCTTTTAAATTTCTACCATTCCTCTATGTTATTGTTGGCTTATCACCTAACTGGGTCTTAATGTCTACATCCTCCATAAGGATGTCCCAGTTCTTCTGAAAAATCTTTCTTAATCTGTCAGAATCTGCACTATAGGTGATGGTTAAAGATTTCAGAAATACATTACTGTTCCTTCTATTTGTATTCTGATCTAAAAAGGTATTCTGTGTATGGTTGGGTACAATACCTTCCCAACTAAAAGAATCAATGTCCCTTCTGTGAGAACAATTTTCTATCAAAGAATTCTGTCACATGAAACAGACTGAATTTACAAATCAAATGGTCACTTTCTAAAATATTGCTATTAATTATCAGTCTAAAGTGACCTGATTCCCTCTTTTCTGTGGCCTCTTTTACTATTTTGGTGATTAACTCTAAAGGGTATGCCCTTTTCAGAAACATTTGTTTCAAATTAATACATCCCAACACAAAATCTTCATTCCTTGACACCATCCGAGCAGCTCTTACCAACTGACCTTTAACAACTGATCTCTTTTGGTGCTCGGGGTTTAAGCTACTATAATGAATGAAAGAGTTGGAATAAGTCTTTTTTCTGTAAACAGTTGTGGCATGCATCCCATTAGTTTCATCCTTAAAGAGAGGAACATCTAAATAGTTCATATGGTCAACGTTAACAACCCAAGTGAAATGTAAAAAAAGAGGTAGTAGTATTTATGTATTGTAAAAATTGTTCAAGTAGTTCTGGGGGTCCTCGTAATATTAAACTGATGTCATATTGAAATCTGTGATACATTTTGATGTGGGAATAACAGCTTGACTGAAATACAAACTGTCTTTCCAAGTATGCCATGACTGTGTTGACGAATGACCCCTCCCCCACTCCCCCCCCACAAGATGAACCCATGGCTACACCAGTTGTTTGCAAATAATATTTGTTGCTGAATATAAAGAAATTGTTGGTTAAAACTATTTCCAATAATTCCAAGATGAGGTTAACTTTATCTTGGTGAACCTTATGCTCTAATAACTTTTCATTAACCCAATTCAAACCAGTAGTCTGTGGAATGATGGTATATAAATCTTTCACGTCAATAGTGACTAATAGGTCTTTCTTGTCAAATACTATGTTGTTGATGTGTTCTAAGAATGTTCAGGAGTCTTTGCATATCTGAATTTCATTTTTTAGCAATTTTGTTCGACTCATAGTCTAACTACTGAGCACATGCAGCTGTTATTGAATCCCTACCATCCACTAAAGGCCTCATAGGGGGATCCAAAAAGCCTTTGCAGATTTTGGGAATGCCAAAAAATACTGGAATTCTCGGGGTGATTACATTTAAATAGTTGTATAATGAAATGTCTATTCTTCTCTCTAAGAGCATATCATTCAGTTGCCCATAAATTTTCCTATAGGCTCCATTCAGTTCATTAAGAGAGACTTCCCTATAGTTTTACGCATTAAGCATGGTTTGCAGTTTATGAGTGCTCCATGATCACAACCCCTCCCCCTTATCTTGTTTCGTGAGCCTAACATCTTGCCTTTGTAATGATGTCAAACTGTTCTGTTCCTCTGAATTAATGTTCATAAAGTCTTGACTAATAGAGTTTTTATGTTTATGTAGATTATGTAAATCTAATTTACAGAACTTCTAATGCATGGCAAGCTTAGGATGTAAGGGGGGGGGGGGTTGTAGGTGGAACTAATCCTGAAAATGTTATGGTTGTTATCATGATCATGGTTCTCATACAATAACAATAAACTCAACTTTCTTAGATACATTTTTAAATCAATGACAGTGTCGACAACATTAAACCTTCTAGCGGGTACAAATATCATTCCATTTGAAAGTAAATCTCCTATTGACTCATCTATGCAAGACTCTGAGTAACTATATACAGCAAAATCTTTCTGGCTATTCAATATCACTGTACATGAGAAATCATTATTACTATTGTCCAAAACTGGAATAATTACATCCTGTTCTTGGTTAACAAGCTTATCAACCACTTTTTCATGAAAAATGTTGTCATAGTGCACACTTATGTCCTCCAGTTCCTGGTTTTGGGCTTGGCCCCTTGAAACCCTGCCTGAGGTTGCTGTCTTTTATTGTTGTAATTCACATTATTCTTTATTCTTTCGCTTCTCCTTAGTTCAGGGTACTCTTTTTCAAAGTTAAACCCCAATTCATCCTCTGTCTCAACTGTGTTCCCCTCGCCTTCCAGTTCAATGCCAGAGTTTGTTGAAAAATCCCTGTTGTCATTAACTACACTTCTGGTTTTTCAGTGTGTACCTGGAGGCTTGGGAAATGCAACACCATTTACATAGTCATTAACATCTCTGTCAATCTTGTTTAACTTACCAACTTTCAGTTGGTTTATATACTGGTCAGTGCTATTATATATTCTCAAATGCTCATATTTCCTTAAGTCATAGTCCCTATCTTCACAAATAGCTCTGTCTAAGACAGTTAACTCTTCAAATAAAATGTCTATTTCACTTGCATTGTTTTTCACCAGTACTTCTAATAGTTCAAGTCCCCATCTCTCAAACAGCTGTAACAGTCCAAGATGAAATGCAGAGTTATTAATTATTCCTGAGAGGAAATGCCATAGTCTCAGGGCCTTGAGAATGACTTTTAACCTAATGCATATACATACATTTTTTGCAGCATTTATAAGAAGATTTGTATTCTGTACATCCTAGATGCACTAAGAATAACATATATGCATTTATTTATTCATTTATTTATTCATTTACACACTATTTAAGGTTTATGATTTATGTATGACAGTTTGGCATAATTACAAATGTTAAGACTTTTATACATACACACACACACACACACACACATATATATATATATATATATATATATATATATATATATATATCATCATCTTCTTTCAGCTGTTCCCGTAAGGGGTCACCACATATGTTACAGAACTTTAATTTATTATGGGACATGAGGGGTTAATTTTCTTGAGTTGAGGTCTGTAGATTCATCCAATCAGAAACTAGAGTGTACTATTTAAATTTCAGATTGATTTTATTCATTTGTCTGATGAAGTTTACATTTGTTAAACGAAAGTGCTTATGTGTTTATTTTATTATTTTTACAAATAAATTATCAAGTTCTTTTATCTTGCGACTTTTTAGTGCCTTCTTGCCTTTTGGTTTGGTGAGGTATTGCCACTGTTTACTTGCTTTTCTTCAATTGATCTTTGTTTCTTCAGCAGGATCTCCGCAGTCACAGAGATGATAATCAGTGGTCAGAATAAACAGTAAAAGTGATGGCAGTGTGAATGGGTATGACATC